>NW_008692869.1:543-1397 GCF_000695815.1 Acanthisitta chloris | reverse complement strand
ACACTAAACTTGAGAGCAGTGATGAGTTTGGGCTGAAGTGTTAACAGAAATTCATCAAATCCTGGAATGGTTTGGGTTGGAAGAGACCACACAGACCATCCAGTTGCACCTCCTGCCATGGGCAGGAACACCTTCCCCTGGCCCAAGATGCTCCAAGCTCCATTCAGCCTGGCCTGGAACACTTCTAGGGATGGAGCAGCCACAGCTTCTCTGGGCAACCTGTGCCAGTGCCTCAGCACCCTCCAATTTCATCCTAATATCGAATCTAAACCTACTCCCAGTTTAAATCCATTCCCCCTAATTGACCTAGTGAATCAATTCCTGGAGAGATCCATTTCTTTCCATAGAAAAGCCTAGAGTGGCAAAGTCCCAACTCGGCTGAGTTGCACAGATGTACAAGGACTGACTTCCTCCTTTGGTTTCCCAATTTGTAAACTAAGGCTTTGTTCTCACTTACTCTGTCATGAAACATGCACGTTCTTGTAAGAGGCTTTCACTGAGCTGCCAGTGATGAAATTCCATGCAAAATAGGGACTTGGAAGGTCATGAAAAGGTAGCTCAGGCTATCTCCTGTGTGTCTTCTGCTTACTGCTGGAAATCTCTCAGAATTCTCTTTTTTAATGAAGATTTGTTCTTCATTTGTTTTATTACTCACAACACTACAAAGCCAAAGCAGTGGATCTAATGGGCCTCCAGACTTGGGAAGACCATCAATCCTGCTTTCATGATGGATTCTGGGGGTGGTAAACTGGACTAGGTCATATCACATGCTTGTCCAATTTAATACTCGCCTAATCCATTGGCCATTACTTCAAAGAATCATGGAATCATTTAGGTTGGAAAAGCCCTCTAAA
>NW_008692869.1:0-308 GCF_000695815.1 Acanthisitta chloris | reverse complement strand
TCCCTTCCCTTCACTCAGCCCCAAGAGTCCTCCTTCCTTCAGCCCCAAGCGTCCTTGAGCTGGGAGATTTCCTTAAAGAGGGTTGAGGAGTGCTACACAAACAGGGAATTAATCCCTTGAGGGGGGAGATTTCCCTGGAGAGGGTTGAGGAATGCTCCTTAAACAGTTTTCTTTTCAGCCTTCTCTCTGCTTGCTGGGTTGTGTGTATATCCTTCAGTGCCACCAAAGCAGCTCTCGTATGGGCAGGAAATACCAGGACACAGGAAAGCAAGAAATTAAATGAGATGGGATTAGAAAAGTCAAAGGCA
>NW_008692868.1:0-269 GCF_000695815.1 Acanthisitta chloris | reverse complement strand
CCCCATCAAGGCGTGTCCAGGCTCTAATCACGCCCATTGATCATAGCCACGCCCCTCACAGTGACTGGTATTGCCCCATAAAGGTCAGATCTAACCATGCCCCTCCCAATAATTGGCATAGCCCACCAAGGCGTGTCCAGGCTCTAACCACACCCCTCATTACTTACCCACACCCCTCACAATGACTGGCATGGACCATCAAGGCCGATCCAGGCTCCAACCATGCCCACTCGACATACTCATGCCAATCACAATGACTGGCATGGCCC
>NW_008692867.1:36951-48960 GCF_000695815.1 Acanthisitta chloris | reverse complement strand
TGTGTTATTAGCAGAAATTTAGAGTGATCAAATACTGTTTCATAATTTGTTCCATACAGTCTTTATTTGTGCGCAATATTTTCCTGAACTGGAGGATTTATGCTAAGGGAGGTCTGTAGTGTAGGGTTGCAGCACTGCCTGATATGTAGTCTGGGTGATATAATGGGGGAGAGGCAGCAGTTCCTTGAAACACCACCTTCCCCCCAGCACAAACCTCTGCTGCTTCCAGCTCCTTGAATTCATAATTTGTTCCATACAGTCTTTATTTGTGCGCAATATTTTCCTGAACTGGAGGATTTATGCTAAGGGAGGTCTGTAGTGTAGGGTTGCAGCACTGCCTGATATGTAGTCTGGGTGATATAATGGGGGAGAGGCAGCAGTTCCTTGAAACACCACCTTCCCCCCAGCACAAACCTCTGCTGCTTCCAGCTCCTTGAATTATACCAAGTAGTCCTACACAGATACAGACACATGTCACCAGTTCAGGGTGTTATAAGATGCAAATATTAAACAGCTCTATTTTTCTGTGCATGTTTTGGAATTTTTGTTTCTAAATGAATTTCTGTAGGAGGTAGATGGAAACTGTGATTATTTAGGAAGGGTGCCTGTGGATACAGAAGTGCAAGATAACGTAAGTGTTGAAGTGCAGTGCCATTTCACTTCCTTGATGTTGCTGGTGAAGAAAACATAACTATTAATAGATTTTTTATAAAAAAATCTTCAAGCATGACCACTTATTAAACAGCGTCACTCCTAGCCAGTTTTGGGTTAAGAGGTATTCAGGTGTCCCGTAGTATCTGCTGCAACAGTTTGGGACCTACTCTGAGCTACACATAATTTCTTATCAATAGTGAAGAGAAGAAAGGGAGAAGCCACTAGACCCATTCTCAAAACATGCCCTTTGCCCACAGCTGAAGTTTTAGCAGTAAAGAGCAGTTCTGGCAGCTCTAAACATAACCTTTCCTGTAAGACACAGGGAAAAGAAACCAGAGATGGGTTTTTTAATGCTCAGAGAGCTGAGTGGAATAGCCATTACACAGTTCTTTTCTTACACATCAGTGTAGGAAAGCCAGATCTTTACTTAACCATTCCTTCTGACACATAAGCACCTCTCCCCTACACAATATGCATATATAACAGTAATGAACGGTTTAATTTAAAATGCATCGAGTCTCATCCTCTCTTTAGTCCTGGGGACTATCACATGGCAAACCTGGCCTGACATTTTTTCAAAACCTGACTTCTTGCTTGCTGAGACAAGAAGAAAGGGTTTATGTTACTTTGGAAAACCTCTGGAAAAACTCCATGCTTAAGTGTGGAACAGCTCTGGCAACATCTTATCCCTTATTTGGTCACTCAGTTTTGGTTACTCCTTTGAGAAATGTGGAACAGGATTAATTTCCCCAACTATAAATGTCTACACTGTAGCCACCTACATCAGAGCTAGTCATCTGGACTCCCTGTGCAGTGGGAGGAAAGAAACAGGCACTTATAAAATGCAATGTCTTGCTTATTTTAGACATGTCTTTTAGAATGAGATTAATCACTCTCTGCAAGCATTTATTTTTCTTCATTTGATAGAAGAGCACAGAGATCTAAGACAACTACACTGTTGATTTCTGAAGATGAACTGCATCCCACCCATCCATTATTATGACAGTCCTTTATAAACAGCATGTTGTGCTATAATCTTTTTTTTATTGCATTCCAGTGTAATGTTTTTAAGTGCTTCTGAAGTTTATTAATTGTAAATGGTTTTTGACAATGCATTTAAATGCAGTTAGCATACTGAAATGTTGTGCAAACTGTGTGAGGAAACCAGTGTTCCCTTCTCTGCTTTGAAGAACTGCGATTCTTCAGCTAGGCAAGCATAGCTGAAGCAATATAACCAGCTCAGGATATATGCAATTATCTCAATATAAAGAGCCCATTCTAGACCGATAATGGAAACAATAATCATATATTGAAATAAGCCATTTTTATACAAGGAAAATTGTAGCCATTGTATGGAAATTACTGGCTATTTATTATAGATGTATATATATAATTATGTATTTATTTACAATGCATAATAAAACCACCAAACTCTCGTGGTGTTACATGTTTGTACAGCTCAGGCCTTAGGAAAAACGTATTTTTACAGTGCCCTTGAACATTTCATACCTCTGAATTTCCCTAGCTTTTAGTATCAAGTGTGTAGATACCTAGCTCCAAGTTAGCAGACTTCCTTTATAGTCAATGCAATGGGATACATTTTAACATTTTAAGGGCACAATTCATCTGGTCTACTTTAAAGACATACTTTAAGAAGAGCTGAGTCACACATTAGAAATGTCTGTTTCTTTCCATTGACTGTAGTCTCACGAAGACTACCAGGGATGTACATTTCTCTCTCATATATGTCTGGGTTTTGGCAAATAAATTCCACCTTGCTGTTTTCCACAAAAGTCTTTGTCTTTCTGATCTTGTTACTGTTTGTGAAACACAACCACAGTGGGAGCACTCACACAGGCATACCCAGATAATTATTTTAGGAGGACAGCTACTGGCATGATTTTGGTTCATGCCAAACGGCAGTGTCCCAAATCGATGAGGACCAAGGATCATTCCCCAACGACAGTTTGAATGCAGCAACTTTATTTTGAAGTATAAAAGATTTTAGGCCAATGGACATGAGCCATGCTATAACTGCAGCTTTGACACTAGAGAACTCTACCTTTGGGTACTTTGACAGCAAGATCCCTACAGTATCTAGCTACAGGTTGGAGAGCTGCTTTCAGCCAAGTCCAATAGCTAATCTCTACTCCACCAAAGATAAAAGTTACTGTACACCAGTGTGTACACTGAACTCAGTGTGAATGAATGAACTCAGCTTTTACAATGTGGAGAATACGGCCTATGACAAGCTTTTAGTTTATGGCATTCATAAAAGCCTTTTATGAAGCATGAAGAAATCCATTATCACATTTTAAGTGAGCATGTTTCAAAAATGTCATTATGCCTGAGACTAACCCAACAACTATGATTAGTTCTTTTATTGCTGACATTTCTAAAAGAAAATGGAAAATTTCTGTGTGGTAACATTGTTCTGGCTTTCTAATTGCAGACTGAGAAGACCTGCACAAACATGTATTGATTGTCATCTACTCTTACAAAGCATAAAAACTTTCTTAACTTCTGGTTCCAGTTCTCACATTTAGAGGTCTATAGGGCACACCATGGAAAACATCCTGCCCCACACCTGTACCTAACTTCGTACCTCAACAACTAAACACAGACAAGTGAACTTCCTTGCAAATAACTCTAATATGTGTGCACATCTTTGCTGGAGCAAGTGCTGAGACCTCTAGCAGGTGAGTTTTCAAATATGAAGATTAGGGCTATACATATATATAGAATTACATTTGTTGAGATAAAATATCAAGTGTTAGAAAATACATGACTGTGCACTTATTAAGGAAATGGAAGTAAAATAGAGCCATTCACACTCCAGTTTTGCTAGTACAACTGGACTTGATGATTCTTCCATGCTCACTGGTCAACAAAAGAACTTGAAAATTTTTGTAGCTGTGACAACTTATTACAGAAAAGTAAGCTGCCCAAATCATGCAAAATTAGCAGTGGTGTAACTCTGGAGCATATCTGTCTTAGTATTAACTTGTAATGGAAAGCAGAATTTGCTATTTAATCACTTTTTCACAAAGCCGTTAGTGACATTATTGCAAACTCTTCACACAGACATTAAGTTCCTGAGACAGAAAGTTCTAGCACTGTGTAGGATGCTTACCACAGTGGGATTCAGATGTCCATTCTTTAGGCCACAGGATATATAGAACTTAGAAATAAAGAACAAAATCTATCAAACATCACACAAATATCAGTTATTTTCTTTAGCAATCCTATATGCTCCCAATTCTATAACAGCTCCAGGGACACTACTTCTATCTGTCAGATGAATAAGATTTTTGTTCCTTATGGAGACTGGGAAGCAGAAGCCATTTTCTTACTACAAAATTCAGAGCAATTTTCCAATAGAAGATACAGTCCAAGAGCCTTAATTAATGTCAAGACAGAGACCTATTTCTTAGGTGATAAAAAAGGAAAGGACTCAAAGTCCAATACGTGCCTTCTGTTCAAATGTGCTCTTGTTCCTAAATGTCCTTGTTAGGACAAGGTTCAAATAGGACCCATCCAACCAGCTGCACAACTGTGAACCATCCAACAGTGAAGAGCTGTTGTTTTGATAGCAGTTTTTTTAATCATAAATTATATCTTAATAAAAGAAATCTACACTTTAAAGCTTAGTCTAAAATAGTCACATCAATATCTTACTAGGCTGTTTTGTGGCTTAAGCAGCAGCTTGTAAAATATGAACAAAAAGGGGAGACCAAAGGTAAATACTCTTCTTTCATCATTCTGCAAGGTCTACTCTGATGCAGCTTTAGGTGTGAGATATTACAAACATGTGCTCCTTGTATCAGACTCTCTTCTAAAATTTTTGTGCCAATTTGTCCCGATACACAATTATGCTGGTGATCTTTCCTGGTCTACACTAGTCTACTGGCAGGACAGTCTATTCCTTGGCATAAATTAACCTCATTTCCTAAATGAAAAGCTTTGATGGCAAAGGGACATTTTCTTTAATGATGATATCTATGCCTGTATGAAGATTTCTGCTGTGTCAGTTAGGATATCGGATTTAAATGCAGACCAAGCCAAAGATTGTGCCAGCTTTTCCATTACAAAAATTTATTTCAAATTACTCAATGCTTCCTGAAATTGTTTGGTTATAATTGCCCTGGGCTAGTTTTTGCCCAGGGCTGTCATTTTGCTTCAGGGTTTCAGCAAAGAGACTATCTTGAAATGTGTTTTAAATACTAGAAGGTTGAAGTAAAAAACCAACATGCCACTTCCCATACAATAACACATTCTCATTACTGGTCAAGAACTTTTGAGGAAAATAAATATTCAAGGAAAAAAAAAGGAGTCTTCAATAAGGAAGAATATCTTGAAAAGTATTTCAGAAAAACTGATTGTGATGCTACTGAGTTATTCAAAATTATATTTTGGGAATTATTCTAGTTTCATCCCTTTTTATCCAGGTAGGAATGTGTGTGTATGTGCAGATAAATTTGCTGATGGGAATAGCTCCAAGGAATACATTAAATGGAACCAAATTAGGAAGTAAAAAAGTCAGTGTTTGCTGCTCATGCTCCTTGCTCTTGGAAAGTAGTCAGGGTGGGAATTGCACTTACTTGTATTCTGAAGGCTGTAAATCAGCAGAGGGTGAAATTGTGGTGTAATTCTCGTGAACATATATTAAGGATCCTGATTTTTTTTTTGACAGATACTGCACTGCATGTGTATTATCACAAGGTAGTTCTTATATAAGACATACAACTCTTTATTCAAGCTCTCATTCAACACATGTGCATCTGTGATTAATGCATGAGTTTCCTGGCTGGAAGTCTAACCAATGACTGCTACAAAAGAAGGCCTATTTTGGTTTGAAAGGGAGCAAACATTAAAGTCAGAGAATCTGTCAGAATTGTAGGACCTGTATACAGCACCCTGCTGCAACTGTTTCTGCAATTTCCTTCCTACTGAAAATCATAGAATCACAGAATGGTTTGGTTTGGAAGGGACCTTAAAAATCCCACAGTTCCAAACACCCTGCCATGCATAGGTACTACTTCCACTAGACAAGGTTGCTCCAAGCCCTGTCCAACCTGTCCCTGAACACTTCCAGGGATGGGGCATCCACAGCCTTCTTTGAACAACCTGTTCCAGTCCCTCACAATAAAGAATTTCTTTTTAATAGCTAATATAAATCTACACTCCTTCAGTCTGAAGCCATTTCTCCTCGTCCTGTCACTACATGCCCTTGTAAAGTTCTTCTCTGGCTTCTTTGCAGGCCCCTTTAGGCACTGGAAGGTGCTATAAGGCCTCCTCGGAGTCTTCTCTTCTCCAGGCTGTTTCAGCCTGTCTTTGTAGGAGAGGTGCTCCAGGCCTCTGATCATCTTAGTGGCCTTCCTCTGGCCTCTCTCTCCATGTCCTTCTTATGCTTGTGAATCCCAGAGTTGGACATAGCACTTCAGGTGATGTCATATCAGAAGAGAGTAGAGGGGAGAATCACCTTCCTTGACCTGCTATGCATGCTGCTTTTGATACCGAGGACACGGTTGGCTTGATTTGCTAGTCCCTGCCACAGACCAGAGTTTCATGATGACGAGGTGTTTGACACTCCCTATCCCCCAATTAAGTATCACAGAATAAAAAAAATAAGTCTCCAAAGGCTGAAACACTATCTGGAAGCCATTTAGTGAAAATCTTACTGCCCTTAAAGAAATAAAGTCAGAAAACAAGATCCTACAGGTTCAGCCTGCATAAGCCTGCCTCTATCCCTGCATGTATTTATGCTCTATGGGAAAATCCTTCTGAGCATGGATGGGTGATTACCTGTCTTGGAATACCAGACACAGGCTTGATAATCACATTTCTGACCAAATGTCTTTCTGTTCCCACTCTCTCAATTAAAGACAGTTGCTCCACATGTCTTATGAAGCCCAGCATATTTTTCTGTCTCCATATTATAACCCCAAAACATGAAAATGTTCCTATTATCAGAGCTCAAGAACAAAAAAGAAGGCAGAGATACCCTGTAGGAGCAAATCCCATTCGTTTAACCCAAAACAGAGTGCATAGTCTTGGCACATGGGATTGTGCCCCTGAAATATGGATGTGTACTTATCTTACATGGATGTTATGGCCTTGAACGTAATTTTTATTTATTTTTTTTCAATTTGGTCACTCCTTATTAATTCCTGCATGGTGAGGTCACTTTTCTTCTAAGCAGAGTCATAGGATCTAACAGAAATACAATCATAGAGCATATGATTTGCATCTGCAATCAGATGAAATTCACCTATGAAATTTAGGGTGTAGATGAAAGATTTGGAAGAAAATACATGGAGACTGCTGCCATAACTATTCTAAATATAAATAATGTTGGGAACTGCTAAGTACCCCAGTCTCAATCTTCAGGCTTGACAAATGGAAGTACACCCTAGAGCAGCAGACACCTGACCAGGCTGTGAAAATTTTCAGAGATCAGTGTGAGATCTGTTGAGAGATTCTTCGTGCATGAAGATCCATTTTTAAAGATACCTCACCCTAGCTTCAGTCACTGCAGTCTTAACTATGAAGCACACTAAGTCCCGAGCTAACTTCTGAAGATATTACGGATTCCTACATAAAACCAGTGCTGCCAGTTTGTAAAAGAGATTTTTCATTTCTTGCCTTCTAATACACCCAATATGATAGAAGCAACTTGTCTGGCTCCCATTTGGGATCACTTCAAATGCATATGCAGAAATTTCATGCTAAGAAACTCCTTGGCTGTGGAGTGACCTGTCTTCCTATTTCTGTACTAATTGAAAAATGTTATGATTGTTCCATAGAATCTGAATTACAAAGAGAATTTGACCAGATTAATCTTTTGTCTCAACACACTCAAAGCATACATAGGTACCTGAGGCATGTACACACCCTGTTTTGGCTTATTGCTGTAATTAAGCACTAGACCTGTCCACATTTTTTTTAAAGTATTTTTTTCCTAGCTGAAGTGTTTCAAAAACAAGCACTATCAAACTTTTGGTTTGCAGATTCAGACATCCCCAGTTGCAAAAGCAACATCATAATGCCATATAGGTGATTGCAAAAAAAATGCTCAGACAGTATCTTGAGGCTCTCCTGGAGCTGCAAAAGATGGAAGATATAAAATGAAGTGTCCATGCATTTAGTGACAGTGCCTAATTTTCTGTTTGGAAAACAGCTGCAGTAGAATTTACAAGTGGAAATAAAGATAGTTAAATTCCCTAGACACACTAAAAGAGTTCCGACCAGTTTCACAGGGATTGTTTCCAACTTTATCATAATGTATGGAACAGCTACAATGCAACAGAGTAGTTTTCTAAATAAGGTGTGTGTCCATATGAGCTTAAAATGTAACCAACTCCTTTCAGTTATTATTTATCAATACTTAATTGAAAGAATAGATCAAGAATTTATTTTTTCAGTGTTATTACCACAACTGGCATCATACTGTTGATGAAAGGTGTTGGTCAAACAGTAATATTTGAGTGGCATAAGCAGCAATGTTTTCTCTGATAGGTGTGCATCACTATTCAGGGTTTTTTCCCCCTTCTATGTTGCCCTCTGACCATAGCCTGAGCTATCACCTTGCTTGAAGCATGAAGCAGTCAAAGCAGGCTTTGAAAGGAGGAGAACTCTTCCTGCTCACCAAGGTGCACTGGCTGTTCTTTGTGTCTCAGCAGGAGCAAAGCACTGGTGCAGCAGGTGTTCCAGGGCTGTCTGAAGAACAGAGACAGCTGAACTCCTTGGGGCACACAGCATTATTATATGCCTTATAATGCCAGAAAGGCACTGCTTGGGGAGGGCTCTCTGTGCCTTACTGCAACACCCAAAAAGCACTGTGACAAACATATGCATTTTAACTGAGCATTTAATATACAGAATGATACAGACAACTTTAATTAAAAATGTAATATAAGAATAACTGTCCTGGGTTAGACAAAAATCTGTTGAGCCTCCTATCCTTTTTCATGCAGTGACCCAGAGTGAATGCCTATCAAGACTGAAAAGGACATGGTAAATGTACAGTGTGCTCCCCAGTTCCAGTTTAAGGGACTGGTGATTCAGAGGTGTTTGACCTCAAGATCAATAGCTTCTGATGGACTTTTTTCTATGTTTTCTCTAAGTTTGCTTTTGGTTGCTATTGAGCACTGAGCCAAAGTTCTCAGTGAGCTGTCCACAATGGCCTCAAAATACTTTTTTCTAAGTGACATTAGTAATACACAAATATTTTTAATATCTATAGCTTGTCAAGACTGTTTCTCATAATACATTACATTCCATTTATCAGCAACTAGTATTATTTGCCATTTTACTGAACAGCCACTGATCATGGAACTTTACTGAAACTCTTTGGATCACTACACACCATCATGTTCACCATGCTCCCAAATTATTCTTGACTATGTTTAACAGCACAGCATTCATCATAGCTTTTTATGGACTACACTGAGAAAATCCTTCCACTCTGAAAATTTGCAGTTTCTTTCTATCTTATAATTCCTGAATTGAATATATGATAGGCCCACAAGAAGATCTCCTTCCATAACACTGTGGTTTCCTTAAAAGCTTTTGGAGATGAACTGTGCCAAAAGCATCTTTAAAATCCAAATAAATCTGAATATTTTGCTAGCCAATTCATGTCATCGATGGTTTCTTCAAAGAATTCATAGAATCCTCCATAGAATTATTATTTCTTCATAGACTTCTTCATAGAATTATTATTTCTTCATGGAAATATTAAATATGATTTTCTGCACAAAACAAGTGGTAGTTATTTCTCAACATATCATAGTTATAAATGTGCTTATTTATTTCAATTTTTAGCATGATTTTTATCCGTTTAATCAAGACAGTGTGTAGTTCCTTGAATCACTCTTGATATGTTTTTAAAATTAGTGATGCATTTGCCATCTTCCAACTCTCTGGAAACAGAGCATTCAGTGTAAGGATTATTTAAATATCACAGTTGGCAGTTCAGCAATTTTACAACTGAGTTCTTTTAGAACTCTACAGGGAATACCATCTGCCTTAAGTAATTAGTGTTCATTATATTGATTTATTTTAGAACGTCCCTTTATGTGATACAGTCCCACAGTGTAATCTTGAAGGCTAATTAAGCTTATTCATTAAAATACATTATATATAACTGAAAGTAAAATCCCTTACAGTTCTTAAGAACAATGGATACAGACCACATACACGGAATGAGTGACTGCATCTTGGAAAGCTGATCATGAAAACAATGTAGGGTTCATGGTGGAAAAGCAATAAAACCTCAGTTTGAAGGCCAAAGACATCAGTAAATTAGCAACTACTACTACCCTTTTGCAAAAAAAAAAAAAAAAAAAAGAAAAAAAGTGAGAAAGTAGGAGCTAAGACAGAAATCAGAAGCTCCTAAGTAGGAAGTCAATTGAAAATAAGACCTGCACAATTTTATCTTCAGTAGACCACTGGTAAAACATTACTAGAGCACATCACTGTCATTGTCTGCATTTTGAAAGACTCTGAAATATTGGGAAAAGTACAGAAGAGAGTCAAAAACTCATGTGAAGACTGGTAAAGACTCCATCTCCTCACAAAGGAAGAAATTAGTTATTGACTAAAGGCCCAAAGAAACCTAAGTATTCACTACTGTTTCATCTTCACTACTTGTTCTATCTTCAGAACAAGTTATAAAGCCCTTTTGGTATGTATGTTTTGCTAAATTAAAAGCAACTAATCTCTCCCTTCCCTAATTTCTGTCTCTATGGGGCAATTTTTTCATGTGGGACTTATAAACTCAAAAGTTACTTCAGCATGCTTGAAAACTATATTGTTTTTTCCACAGAAATCCTAGGCTGATAGCCTGAAAAAAAGAAGAGGCAAGGGGAAGGGGAAATGTGGATACATGAGGCTATCAGAAATTTTTCAAATCCTTAAATAAATGCATAAAGAAATAACTTAGTTGACAGTGTGGGTAAGCACAAAAATTACCCTGAATTGCTGGTGATGACCTGATGCCTGTGAGATTGCATCCCTTGCTTTGGTAGAGATGCATTTCTTTTCAGATCATTTGTCTTTCATGTACTATTGAATGTAACATGTGTCTCAGTGACAGACTGAATGATTGAAAAAAAGACAGAGAGAAACAATCATTAAACATTTAAGTCCTTTTCTGGGTCATCTTTGAGGACACAACTTGAAGAGGCCAGACTGCCATTGGAGACAGCAAATCTACCATCGTGGAGCTGCTGAGCTGCTGAGCTTGTTTTGATTGTTCGAATTATGTAACTGAAACACTTTTTTTTCACTCAGAAAGATAAGTGCAATCAAACCCAATGAAATAGCTATGCATCTTCAGCTGGATTGTACATATATACAAAACACTCCTTGCAGAATAAGAAAAGAAAGCTCATTCAGCACTTACAGTGGAAGAAATCCTGTTGATAATACAGGTTATAACTCTTGTCAGAAAATTCTATTTTTGCTTGCACATGAGGTCTTACACAACAAATGAATCACTTAGGATTTTACAGAAAAATATGAAATTATAAGTCTCACAAATAAGTGTGGTGTACATTTCATCACAATATGAGCAGAAAATCATGACCGCCATTACTGTCAGATGGACCTGCATGAATTTTCCAAATTGCAGCTGACTAGAAATAAGAAAGAATCCCAGTCACATATTTGAAACCCAGTTTTTCAATATTTGTTGCATTAATATATGGATGCAAGAATCAGGTCTGGGGTGAGGTTTTGACTCTCAGATTGTTGGAGAACTGGATATATGCAGTGAATTATTAATTCAGTTAAATCAGAACCTGTCCTCACTTACTGTTGTGTAACTTTAGATGTGTTCCCCAACCCATTCTTTGCCAAAGTTTGCAATTAACTGTCTACTGGAATGGCAAAACTGCATGAGAGCAATTGATCTGCTGGCAAGGTATCAGTGCAACACATCATTCTGCTTCATTCTTTGGTGAAACATAGTAGGGAGCTGAGCACCAGCCAGCAAAACTGGCTGTGCTTCCTGCCTCCCATGTGATTAAGACAGATGGACTTCAGGAATGAATGGGCAGACAGAAGAGGGACAGGATAACAGTTTGAGGACATGCTCTCCCACAGCATTGCTGGGACAGAGAGCAAGCTAGCAAAGCCAACTGGGAGAGAATTCCCTACCAAAGGAGAAGCTTTTCTCACACCTCTGATCAAGTTCACTGGGAAAATGGACCAAGTCCACTTACCATTCACACAGACCACCAAATAATCTCAAACAGTTCCCAAAGCTTGTACCCTGCCAGAGCTCATTAGCAGTGAGCCACTCTTGACAGACTTGAATTTGACAGGGGATCTCAAGTTAGCTTTGGGCCT
>NW_008692867.1:29264-36905 GCF_000695815.1 Acanthisitta chloris | reverse complement strand
CCTATGCTCTTTCCTCCATGCTCGTTTGTCAGCATCCTTGACAAAGAGAGTTGTGTTGCAGGGTTGCTCAGTAATCAGAGACAAGACTCTGGCAGAAGTCAGGTTCATGCCAAGAGCCCGAACCCTGCTCGTCATGGGTAGCTTCACAGCGTATCATGCCAATCCAGCTAGATTATACCAGTCTCATAAAGTACTCTCCTCTGTACAGAACACTTCCCCAAAGCTGTTACTGTACAGAAAGAAGGTAGATAACAGCCTTCTTGGTTAGAGTATTAACATGTTGTTAGAATCATGTTCTCAGCAAACGTGTCTTTAATCAGCAGAATGTCTGACACTCCAAGTTTTACCCATGGGATTATGTGCATATCCAGAGCCACAGAACTGATATGTCTTTTGACCCTATTTTTAACCTCTGTGATATCTGAGAAACCGTGTGCTACCAATAGCAGGGCTTCCAGTGATCTCTGTCAAGGTAGTGTGCTGATACAGGACCAGACCTGTGAGATGCACCTGTGTAGAACACCAGGCAGTGCTACATTTGTGCAACTAGAGTTCCTTTAGTGCTTCCTGCAAATTAGATAGGGCACTGTAAGTTTAGACTCTCATATTTACAAGTTCATAGAAAGAAAAGTTTTTAGGGGACCCATTTCACACATATTTCACACAGATTTGCCAGAGAAGATTTGGGGCATTTGGGGATTTTTGTTCAAAATAATTAACACAATATAGTTTGAAACTCTGTCAACAGAACTCCCATATCAGTATTAGCAGTGTGCACAGCATAAGAAACCCACAAACAAACAAACAAAGGCCACCAGTTGTACAAAGGTAGGGTGGAGAAAGCCTTTGCAAAACAGTACATATGTTGGTGGGGACAGAGATTCACAAAAGAGAAATGTAGTCATATCCAAGAAGCAATCACTGATTCTTGTAAAAACCACTTTTAAGGGTGATGTTGAGGTCCCAATACTTTCCCTGGGTTTGGAACAAGGTCACAGTGGCTCATGGTGTCATTGCAGCTTACTGATCACATGTAGACCTCCTAGATACCCTGCAATTTCAAGGGCCCTTGGAACTGTAGAGTCTGTTCAAGTTCAGGACATGTCAGCACTCTTCCAATTGCTCTTCAACAGTCTATTCCTAAGTAATTACTCATTTTAACCACAAGCATACATAGACTCCTATTCATAACATTCAGAGGTATCTTAAAAATCTGAATCGTCAGCTGATACTCATACAAAAAAAATCTGCCCTTTTGCTCACAACATTTTCCCCAAATTTTACTTTGGTGGAAAACAAAGTTGAGAGGGCGTGATAAAAATGTTTATTATTCTAATCTCTTTGATCTAGTGATCTGTTTATTAAATGGTTGTTTGGCATTTTACAATTGATTAGAATACAGCAATACTGAGTGAGAGTGCTATCTAACATGATTATTTATCAGCAAAGGACTTCTAAAGACATGTGCCAATAGAGCCAAACAGCAAATCAGTGGGAGAACTGGAGCTTCCAGCAATGATGACAACCAGTTGCTCAGTCCCTCAAGAAAGCAATAAAAGTGAGAAGAGGAAACACTTGCAATGAGCTAATAACATGCCTTCTTCATAAAAACATGTTGGAAATGTATCAGGGCAAGGGAGTTGGTTCTGCCCCTCTACTCTGCTCTGGTGAGATCCCACCAGATTGGGTTCTGGGGTCCTCAGTATAGGAAACACATTGACTTGTTGGAGCGAGTCCAAAGGAGGCCACCAAGATGACTAAAGGGATGGAGCATCTCTTGTACAAGGAAAAGATGGGAGAATTGGGCTTGTTCAAGCCTGGAAAAGAAAAGGCTTTGGGGTGACCCAATTTTGGCTTTCCAGTACCCAAAGGGAGCCCCCAAGGAAGACAGAGAGTGACTTTTCACATGAGCATGTAGTGACAGGACAAGGGAGACTGGATTCAAACTGAAAGTGAGTAGGTTTAGTTAGCTCTTAGGAGGAAGTTCTTTGCAGTGAGGTTAGTGAGACATTGGAACAGGTTGTCCAGAGAAGGTGTGAATGTCCCATCACTGGAAATGTTTAAGGACAAGTTGGATGGAGCTCTGAGAAACATGGTCTAGTGAAAGGTGTTCCTGTCCATGGCATGGAGGTTGGAACTAGACTATTCTTAAGGTCCCTTCCAGCCCAGGCCATTGTATGATTGTGTGATTCTACAGTTTATTTCCTTGTCACTCTTCAGTCACTCAGATTGGCAATCACATGGTAGCTCTAGAAGAGCCATAAAATGTTTAGATTTTGTTGAATTAAATGTGAAAATTAACAATAAAATCAGACCAGTGTGGTTTTAATTCTTATATCTTTACTGATCCCAGATTTTTCATAACATGCCATGTGATGTGGGATATTCCTAGATGTAATGTAATGCAAACACATTTTAAAAATTATACTGAAAATGAGTATATCTATAATTACAGAATTACACAAGAAGCCTGAAGTTCTGGTGTTTGAGTCCATACTGAGCTCATACTGTGCTATCGACAGTGAGGAGGGAAGTTTTACATGTAGAGGAGAGTAAGAAGTTAAGATGCTCACTGCTAAGAAGTATCAAAAATAAGTAAGACTCACTAAAACAAACTGCAAGCTATTCTGTGTGAAAATGGTACTCCACACTCCAGCTGAAGCTCTGCTATGGCACAAAGATTAAAGATTCATTGGACAAGAAATCAAGTTGACTCTCTTGTGTGGGAGGACACTATTGCTGTCCCTGGCAGATGTGAGCTATGCCTTCCTTGGGTAACAAAAATAATTTCTGCATTTTATCCAGTGACTGTTCAACATGAAATGAGTCTGTCCTTAGGACAGGCCTGGGCACCATGATTTTTCCTTCCTGTCCTATGTGCAGACATGACGCTGCCTTCCTGAAGCAATAGGCTTGGAAGATAAGACTAAGCACCATGCTATATGTCATCAGGCTCTGATCCTTTGTGGATGGAGGGATACCAGACATCACTGATGAAGATTAAAACCCCTGGTGATACATGGAATTCAAGACATACTTTTGTTGTCTTGGTTCACATAGGAGTACTCCAAGGACCTTTTATATCTCTGAGCAGAATATCATCCCAAGGAGTTTAGAGCTCCATGTACATTGTATTGGTACTGCAGGTACAGGATTCTCCTGTGCCATCAGGCATGAATAGATAAATACTTCAGCCACATTCTCTTATTTAATTAATGCCTAAATTACCACAAAGAAGCAGGTTCATAAAGAGATGAATGGTGCCTGGATAGATGAAAAATATCTTATGGTACTAGATATATCTGTAACTGTGTATATCTTCACTTTGTGAGCAATGCAAAGTTTGTGAAAACCTGAATTTTGGTATCTGAATCTGCAAAAGTTAAGTTCTTTTCAAAATGACACACCTGCAGGCTTGCAGAATATAATGGTTTCAGTTAAAACCAGGACAAATCCAAAGCTGCAGCTACCAAGAAGAAATGAGACAGCAAAACTCTGAAACTGCAACAGTTCAATGAACATCTGACACTATATTAGCCACTACAGCTTTCTAACCCAGGGAATATTTTAGAATATGAGCGCTTTTGTCTAGAAGAACAGTCTCAGGGCAACAGGACCTCTTCAGTAACGCTCTTGGTTCTTTATTTAAGCATTATCCATTTGGTAGATACTCAGATCTGTATAGGTCTCACAGTGCATGGAATAATTATGCTCTGAAAAGAAACATGTACATCAGAAAGCAAAATTCCTTATTTGAATATGGTTGAAAATAATTAAGCAACATCAGTTATAGGGAAAAATTCATCACAAGAATTCATGACAGTGATAGGTCATGCTCACACAGTGAAAGCTTTGACACAAACCTTGTGTCACTGTTAGCTCAATGGAAAGTTAGTCACTCTGTATTAGTAAGCACTCAACTGTATGATTTCCTAACAGAAGGTCCAGGACATGTCTGAACAATTTTTAAAATAGTGAGAATTCCTTTTTCACATTGCAGAGTCTTGGAGGCGGGAGGGAACATGCAGTGCAAAGCTGTTCTGGTACTTTGCAGGAATACATATCGATAGGGATGTGTTTCTAGTCTGTAGCTACTCTCCAGCTCTGCTTTTATTAACAGTCTGTCAGGCTTCTCCTATAAACATCTATTTTCATGCCTCATAGCTCAGCTGTTAAATTCACCACAGTATAACATTTGGGAAAAAGTCTCAGCCTCACCACAAGTCCCACCTTCACATTTAAACCAAATATTGAAAAGAACACCCAAAAATATGAAAGAAAGACCACAAACATATTAAAGTGCTGCACTGAAGTCAGAAAGAAAATGCAGGATTCGCACAGAAGGCTAAGCTAGATATTGGATGCCACATCTAGCACTCAGGTATTGAAACAATTTCATACAGCAGACTGTCTTCAGCGGCAAACACTGTCTCATTGTGTATACAAGCACTAAGACTGAAACAGTAGCTGGGTTGGGCTCTGATTCTCCATATATGCCTGAAAGAATCTGATCCTTGTAGCTCAGTCTCCTTACTTCTTCCTAGATGCAGGTAGATGCTGGATCACTCATTTTACTAGACCTAATAGTAAAGTAGACCTAGCAGATCTAAGTAGTTCTTAGGCAGATCTACAATCCAGTTCACTGATATGCTGAAGTTTTTTGCAAGGTTGGGACAGTGTAGCAGAAAAATGGCTGCAACTTGCCTTGACTAATGATATTCCCCCAGAATGATATGCCATGAAATGTCATTTCTGGGTGCTTCTCTAGTTCATGCCTGTGCTGCAGTCTTCAGGGAAAGGATGAGGTGGTGACTATGACAGCACCATCTTCATCAAGGACCTCACCACACAAGCCTTTCCTGCTGGGTAGGGTCTATTTCTTTTGCAGTTCCTGGGTAGTGCAAGGTGATGGAGGAAGGCAGGGTTCCTTCATCTCCTTACTTTACTGCAAACACATACACTCCAGTGTTCCTGAATGCAATACAATACAGATGGGAAAAGCACTCTTCAGTTTCCTTTCATCTCAAAAACAATACTCCACCTCAGTATCCTTAGGCACTTCCTAATGACACATCTCTAATTAAACAGATATATGATGGTCAAAACCCACAAAGAAATGACAGCATAACAACCAGACTGGTCATACTGTCATTGTAATGAAAGATAAGGGGTGAGAGCACAGTACTCAAGGATCAGTGGCTTACCAGATAAAGATTAAGGAAAAAATTTTGAGCTATAACCTTCTTAAGCTGCTATGTTTCAGGCTTTGTGCCTCATCTTGCTGGCAGGACATTTTCAGGGTGTTTCTTTCCATCACATCTGTGGGTTTTGAGATAAGTCCTCCATACCTGTGCAGCGTGATGCACACAGTGCCAGTGAGTCTACAGAGGATAAGTTCCCAGTTGGAACCTGAGTGAACATTTAGTGGATTTGTTACTTGATTTACATGTTGGCTTATGTATTAGGCTTTTAAATAAACTAAGTCATTAATTGTAATTAAAATGTGTGTAGTGCAGTAAGATTTTAAAGAAATGCCCCCAGAGCTATCCAAGCAATCTTTTCACATGACAGCTAAAGACTTGCTCCTCTACCTCCAGTAAAATGAGACTAGAATCTTTTGCAAGGGCAGCAACTTTTGTTGCAAATACAGAGCCATTATGTCACAAAACTTTGCATTTAAACATATACATATATGTTTAAATACATATATAAACCAGTTTAAATACATATATACACCAGTGTCAGTAACAACAGCAGTAGCCAGAGTTACAATTTTTAGTTGGCATGGTTATCTTCAATATCAGTCCATGGCACACAGTGAAAGGAATCAGAGGTCTTCTTGCATCTTAAGCATTTTCTAGAGAGTGCAAGCATAACTGTTTATTCAATGGCTGAAATTACAATTAGGTCATCCAAGTGGGGAAATTAGAGATGCTTCCAGAGAATTGCTTACTGATGCAAAAGAGTTACCTGGGAAAATTAAATCTCAATGACCATTTAAGAGCAGGCTTTCCTTTTGATCTGTAGATACAACTCAAATTTGCATGAATTGGAATTATTCTTGTGATATGAAAAAACCCAGTGCACCATGTCTAGGAAACTACCCCACTAAATTATCAAGTAAAAATAAATCAAATAATCAGAACTTTTAAAAGGAAACTATTGCCACAATGAAACCATTAGGTTTGTGGGTTTGATACAATTTTCAAGAAGAGCTGTTTTTTTTTATTTTTCAGACATCATTATAATAGAAAATACATCTGTCTGCTTATGTCTGATTTCTTCTTGTAGCACAATTTCTGCCGCAAGCACATACTTCTATCAGTATGACTCTATGGCTGAATGATAGTGATGTATAAATTTTACTGTATGACTTAGGCGACACAGGAGAGAAAACTTAGCCCAAGAAGGCCCGAGAAAAAAAGTCTAACATTAAGCAACTGTACCCATTAAGACAAGATAACTTCCCACTGCATCTCACTGGTGACTCCCTAGAGACCTCACAGGCTGATTTTCAGTCAAAAATTACCCCAGTCTGCAATGCTTCAGCCACATCCCTCTCTAATTGTGGATGCTATGAGGAGGGACGACATAAAATGATTATGTCAAGTCCAGACTGCAATTTACACAATGAGAAATCCCTGAGGTTTCACTGTGGACACTTTACATGCCACTGTGGAGACATTAAGAGCCATGGTGTACAGAACAGGAAATTTTCTCAAAAGCTTTTTCTTTTAAGGCAAGTTACAACACATATCCCAGGTGCTACATTGAAATTTCAAGCACTGACTCCCATACAAGTTAACTACTGTGGAATTCCTGCAGTGGTAAATGCATTCATAACACTTAAACAAAATGTGAAATACTATGAAAAAACTGCAGAAGCTTTAGACTGTTTGTTAGACTGTTGGTTGTCCTTGTTGGCTAAGCTTATTTTATAGTTTTGTTCTTCTCTTTTCCCCATCTGCAACTAGAAGATGAAATGCCAGACAAAGGCACAAGTGCTGCTCTTGCTGTATTTCTGATTCAGATGTAACTTATGCAAAAATATCTTTAGATTCTGTTCCAAAGAATAAAACCATTTACAAGTTACAGCATTTTAAGGAATTTTCTAGGAACCTGAACATTTGACAGTTTTGCTGCTATCTGAAGCTCACTGATTATTGGTGCTTTCATCCCCTACATCAAGTAGAGGTAAACTTATGCAAAGCTCACTCCTATGCCACTCTGCAATGAAAATGGTAGCAATTGAAGGGTCATCCAAAGATGCTAAAATTTATCTTTTCTCCTAAACACAGAAAGTAATCCTAAATTAAAACACGATGGGTTATACACTATGGATCCACAGACTCCAATCACTTACACAGCCTGAATAAAAGCATTTGTGTTTAGTTTTAATGCGCATACATTTAGACAAAGATATGAGTTTTGTCTCCCCACAGTCCCTCATCAGATAGTGGATTACTCTGGTTTTGTGCCTGTGCTGTGAAAAGAGGACAGAAAGTGGAGGGGCAGGAGATTTTTTATCAGCCATCATAATTAACTCTTCGTAATAAGTGTTACATTTCCTTCTCCACATCAGTGTCAAGTGATGGGATTTAAAGATGTCAGATCGAATTACTCTAAAAGAGGTATGGAAAA
>NW_008692867.1:25506-28874 GCF_000695815.1 Acanthisitta chloris | reverse complement strand
GTAGGCTGTTGAAGCTGCTGAGTGCATGACAATCAGGGAGTAACAGCATCTCCCTTTGTTTTCCTACCTTTGTTTTATTTTTCATTGTGTTCCTATTCCATAATCACAACTCCTAATCTTCAAAACTCATGACAAATGTTATTTGGGAATTTAATCAATGAACATGTTCAGGACACTCCTGTGCCAGACAGCTGTTCCTGTGTCTGGGTTTTAGTGTCATGGCCAAATTTGAAGTGCTGGCAGAGTGCCAGTTTCACATTTCAGCTTTTGCTGTTATGGTTTCAGACATGGGTGGTGTAGAAGAGAAGAATGCTTTGTTAAAATGTAAGGCATAACATATTTCATGATGATAACATATCCAAGAAAGCTACAAAGAACTTCTGTTGAGGCCCTTTCTACTCCTGCTCAAAATAGGTCATTTTATGTGGTTGCTTTTCTAGATTTTAATCTCTCAGGCTGCTATCCTGCAAACACTCATGCATGTGATTAACTCTGACTACCCACATGCGTGAAGTGTTTGCAGGATGGGGGCTTTAATTTGTTGTGACAATGTCATGGGGAAGGGAGCTAAGAGGCAATATGTGAGGAGAGCTGTGTAACTGAGGCCATCCAGAACAAGCTATGTTAACCCTGTACTGGGCAAGATTTTGCTAGTGACTCCTGCATCTCCCTGGACCAGTAGTTTGTGTTATAGTGTGCTTTGTTTCTCGAGATGCCAGAATCACTATCAAAAAGCTCAAAGGAAAACAAAAGGAAGCCCATCGTTATGCAAATCTCTGTTTTGAAAAACTTTTTTCCCAATGCCTTTCTATTATCCATTGACTTGGTATTTACCCTTAGGACTGTAATGGTTTTGCTTGCCTGTCCAGAATAGCAGGAAAGAGACACCTCCAGTGTTTGACATTCCTGAGAATTGACATGCACATAGAGTAGACTGTACCTCCTGCATTTATGCAGCACAGTGCTAAGGCCTCTTTCTCTGTCCATGAACCCTTGTGCCAGAAGCAGCTGGTCTACAGATTAGTGTGACTCCCTAATTGTTTGCATCTAGGACAGAAAGCAAAAGAGAAGTCACCGTGCTGAGCTGTGTCCAATACTCAAAGAAGCTATGTTTTAAGGCATTTTCCTTAGCTGTGGATTAGTGCCAAAACAGTATATAACTTGCTACAGGACTAGCCCCTACAGTGTGAAGGCAAGAGTTATCACACGCAAAATGACACTGGCATACACATTTCCCAACCAGGGGAAAATGAACTAGAAAAGATGCTAGAAAATACAAATCCAGCCAGTTAGATACCTGATTTAGTTTCAGTCATACCATTTCACAAAAGATTGCTTTTCTAGAAATTCTGCAGGCTTTTTTTTTCCTATGAAATGATGTTATTACTGTTTGCCATGCTTATGCTTACTGGATACACCACACATGACTATCCCTTTTGTCTCGAGTGACAGTCCGGTATTGCTCTCATCAGCTCAAACATTACAGGACAGAGTAATTTTTCATTTTAATCACAATGTAGTGAACCTTGGCAGATAAAATGAATAGCAGAATTTGTAAGAAAATATTGAAATGTCACTAGGAAATGGAGAGAGGTTGAGTCACAAGCATGTCTTCCCAACCTTCACTAGCACAAGGAACTGTAAAGATCAGCTTGCTGTTGTAATTTAATCAGAACAATTCAATAAGAGCAAAGAAACAACTTTTAGAAATAGAAGTAAAACTAATTTGTCTAATAGAAATTGGAAAACAGACTGTAAACACTTATAAATGTAACAAGCCTCTTAAATAACTCCCTTCACTAGACTGTGGGTACCTGAGGAGATACATCATAATGTATTATAAAGTGCCTTACCTCTAGTTTGTGTTCTGTGAACAATTCATCAACAGTTAGAAATCCAAACTTCCTATGAAATGATTGATTCAGTCTGGGAATGTCCATTACAAAGATACAGGTAACGTCACAAGGAACTGTCAGGTGTCAAACTGAAAACCATTGAGAATCAAGTGATGACATTATTGTGATCACAGTTCTGCACTAAAGATAAAAGAGTTCATTAATCAAGTTCTATAAGCAATGGAATGGATAAAAAGTTGTTGCCCATATGCCTTCCTGTAATGCCCTTTCTTCCCAAGAAACAGCAAGCTCTGACTGATGCATTTCCTGCTTTCAAATTATCTGTTACTCATTAGATTCTCAGATATCAAAAATGGGAAATGATAACACTGCAGCACTTCTGCCAGTGGGAGAACAGGAGTATCTCTCAACATATACTTGAGCCACTACTTCATGAGAGAAGGGAGACTTTAATCTCTCTAAGCACTCTGCATCACTGTTAAGTAATAGACTGTTAAACACAAAAAAAAAACTTTGGCCATATTATTCAGGAATGTTGGTAGAAGCATACAAGCTACATAGGCTTCAGTTTTGCAATTGAGACTAGAACACTATACATTATGATCCTTGCAATTTTTCCATATGGCCAGATATTTTGAACCTATATTCATAGACAAGAAACAGAACATGAAAAAAAATTCTAAGAAATATTTAAGTTGCTGCTTAATAGACTCAAAATAATTCAGGGCACAATGTCACTGTGTTGCAGTGAGCACCAAAGACATCAGCCTCCTGTGATGTAAACTCATGTATAGTATGTCTACATATGGGGCTCCCAGGTGTGCCACTGCATGATGTGATCAAAAATCAAGGACACAGTTTGGCCTGGAACATCTCAGAATATCTTATTTATGAAGAATGGAAAATCTGAACCTCTATCTGGTGAGTTTTGTGTCTTACAGGAGTGAATCATAGAATATCCCAAGTCAGCAAGGACCCACAAGGATCATTGAGTCCAACTCCTGGCCCTGCACAGGACAGCCTGAAGAATCACACCATGTGCTTGAGATCATTGTCCAAATGTTTCTTGAATCGTTAGGCTTGATGCTGTGATCACTTCCCTGAGGAGCCTGTCCCAGTGCCCAACCACCCTCTGGGTGAAAAGTGAATTTATTGAATAGTGTTCTAAGTAGCCATGGCCCTTTCAAACTGTTATTGTCCCACTAGACATTCAGAAGTTGCTATCCTCTACCCAGGTTTTGGATTTCCTTAATCTCTTACTTGGTCTATGGCAGCAGTGTCAATTTATTCACAAAAGACAAAAAAAAAAGCTTTCATTTGGGCATAATCAGTACAGTTTGGTCAGATGAAGAACTGTTGCTTTGTTGTAGATTTTAAGTGAATAGTATGGGGTAATGTTTGTACTGGATACACACTTTGGCACATTCACACATAAATACATAGTCTGTGATGCAAAAAAGTATCTGAATTTGATTTAATGAAAATATTTTGTCTTTCAGTTCTAAAAGATTA
>NW_008692867.1:13799-25482 GCF_000695815.1 Acanthisitta chloris | reverse complement strand
AATTTGCTTGCAAAACTAGGCTAGTTGTCCAAAGATATTGATATTCAAAGTCAGGCACTCAACAGATATGGTACATGATGCAGCCCAGAACAAAGTTACAGGTACTGGACAAGTTGGAACATCTACCTGATCCAACACAGCTCAGATAACATGCGGGTGAGAAGACACAGGGTTGCATTAGTACAGTGCTGCTGGAGCTAATTTACCTAACTCCTCTCTGCTGATTAATTAGGGTGTAGTGCTGTGCTGACATAGCAATTCTGCATCCAGTTCTGGAGTTAGATACCTCTGCCTGTTGCTGATTTGTAAGGTGTACACCCTGCAAAATCATTTCTAGAGAATGTGATAGTGTTAGTGTTCTGCACTATCCTATGCTGAAGTTCTAATTCATCAAAGCTCTTAGCATATGCTTAATTTATGATATGATATTTTTATTTCTTTATCATAGCCTTTTGTCACTAAAATATAGAAATGCAGAACAGGCCTGGGGAGATGAAGCAGACTACCATATACTGGATTCATACCCTCCTAAATATTGCTAGCACAAATGTCTTGAATAGCCAGCAATACTTTTCTAATAACATAGATAAAAGAAGACGGAAGAAGACACATTTCACATCTTCTTGAAGTTTATATGGCATCCCTTCTGGATTTTTTGCACATTGTCTTTCCAGAAACAAAACCAGAGAATGTTTAGACCACGTCTAATTAATCCACTGCCAGTATTCCAGGCAGCACAACAGGTACTAAGCAAAAAAAACCCCAAACTAAACCAGAAAAAAAACCCTGAACCAAAAAAGCCCCAATATGCACCAAAAGGTGTTTTGGGTTAAGTCTTTATGGTGTCTTTTATGAAACATAGAAGCTTACATCCTAGTGTCACATATGAAAGAATTTCTGCTAAAGATGGTTAAGACTCTGAAGATCCTGTGGAATATCCCTCCATAGTCCTATCTCCAAGGCAATTATTTTCCACCCTCCTTGTCTTTCTGAATATAAGAATTTTAGATTTTTACTAAAATACTAGGCTGTCTCCCCTATACACTAAAGAAACAAGCTAACTCATAAGCAAGTAAGTCTAGTCTCCTTCCACACTAACTTCTGTAAATCTTTGGTCATTCCCAGCACTGAGATTTGAAGTTAGCTGGCTGAAATTAATTGGATGAAACTAGCCCATTTCTAAACTCCCTTACCACTCCAAACACAATCATCACATCTCAACTGAATTTTGAAAATCCCCCTCAAACTGTGCTAGTTCCCTTGCCATGTTCAGGAATTGTTTGGCTCAGAGGTAGCTGGCTAGGGTTAAAGGTGCGCCCAAGTCTAATAATCTAACACTACAAACAATCGAGTTTCAGTGCCCAAGATTGCTGTCTAGAAGTTTTTAATTTAATATTATGGAGTCCAACAGTCTACCAGTGAGAACACAAACTTCTGGACAGGTGTATTTACCCTGACTGTCTAGCAGGGCTGAGCAGTCTGCACCGAATTTTGTGGTGCAGCCACAGAGCTGCTAATAAAACTGTTCTTCAAAAGCACTGTAAGTTTCTGTTGTGTAGATAAGATATGCCCTGTCTTGTTTCAAGCACTGTACACTGTCAGAAAGGAAACTGCAAAGCCTCTGTGGCACAAGTGGCCCCATGACATCCTGCAACCTGTACCCACAAGTGCACAGTTCCAACTGCTATGCTGTTTTACCTCACAGGAAACACATTTAAAGTCCTTCTGTAGTAGATTATGTTAAGTGTCCTTGATTCCAGACAAGATCAGGCTCTCTGCAGAGGTTTAGCCATTTATGTATTCTGTGATCACACAGGGGTGGCACAGTAACAGAGCAGTCCTGTGGAGATTGTTAAACGCCTCAGATAGCTGTACTTTGTTACACAGCAGTACACAGTGAACAGCATGGGCATCTAGACAAAATGTCTAAGAGGTCTTTTTTGTAAGAGTGCCATCCAACAATGTTTGTATAAATAGTTCAGTAATCATCCCACAGCTCTTTCTGTTAGTAATAAAAAACAGCTCTCTAATTGTTAGTAATAAGGATGAGTTATTAAGTTATGCAGACTGTGCCCTGCCACTGACAATGGCCAGCACTAGACACTGCAAGAAAGACGTCTGAGAAATCCTGTGGCAGACAGTGGAGGAATAACTTCCCCAATGGGAAATTTCATTCCACTCTCAGGCAATTACCAATTGACTCACATTCTAAAGCAACAATCTTTATACCTCCCCTAAAAAACACACCATTTTTTTTTATTTTATTGTGGGTTATTGTGTTTGTACAACAGCCAAGTGGCTTTGAATTTTTTCCAAATCTTGGCCTCACTGAATCTTTTGGCAAACAGTTTCCCAGGCTGAATACCTTTCCCTTTTTTAATCTATGCTGCAATTTCAGTATCATTGAATTCTCTCCCGACGGCATGTTCCTTGATTAGGAAACAGGACCACACAGTTTACTTTCACTCAACTATTCCTATCTTTACCATCTCCCTGTAAATGTTTTCTTGCCTAAGCATTGATGACATTTTCCAAACTCTAGAAGGAAACTATTTCAATAATACATACTTGATAGGATATGTCACATACTCCCTGCAGCTCGACATCAAGAGGATTTGAAAATAAGCACCATCTGTGTGGATGTCTCTAGATTTGTAATAATTTAGAATCTGGGATTTTAATCCATGGTTTGGGGTTTTTCTTTTTTATATATAGTGAGAAATCCCACATAGAAGTTCAAAGAGCTCTGTTGTTGGGAGAAATCTTATTCATGTTGTCTGCTCAATAATAAGTGGAAGAAATAACAATAACTAGCAATGAAAAATAATAAAAAGAGAAATTATCAAAGATCAGTCATGAGGCAACAGAATTCTAACTCTGTCCACATGCATATGTTATGAAATGTTCTATCTGAAGTGGAAAGAGAATCATTTTCAAACAAATTACAATTACACATTCTGCCTGAGAAAAAATAAAAACCAGGATGCTAGCCTTGCTCTTTTATTTTCTTCTCTGCAGGCTTGGTGACAGCAAGAGTGAAAGCTGCAAGTCCTGTCTGGATATAACCTTTGAAGGATTTGCTGGCACAGAGAAGTAAGCTCAAACAGCTCCTCCACAAGAGGTATTTTGTCCTGTTCTGTTCTTACAAGTGCCTCTTTGAATGGCTATTTTGCAACTATTTCTCCAGGTAGAGAAGCTTCTAAATGTCAACTTATTTCTTTTTATGTGTCACCCTTAGGGGTATAACAACATAAGAATCCATGAAATGCAATCACAAATATCTGCTGTTCAGAGAGTATACTACCAGAGAATTTAGCATGATAGCCTAAAAGTTATCTTCTAGATCTAATTCTGGTCCCTCAGAAGTCAGCTTTAGATCCTTTTCATAGCATTGCATAGCTCCTTTCTCTACAAAGAAACATCAACAGACCTGTTTTTAAAATAAGGCATTTATGAGTATCAGAATCTCAGCTTCAGTGAATGATGTTTATAAAGAACTGGAAACATGTACATCTCTCCTGGGCAGAAAGCAACACAGAAGGAGAGGGGCCCTCAGGCAGGTAAAACCTCTTAAGAACATCTTGTAGTAGATGCAACTATTTAGACTCTATGGCAATAGGCATTAATCTATGCCCCTATAAATGTCTGAAGATTCAGACCTCAAACTGAAAACACAATGCCTCAAACTAGGAAGAAGGATACTTTCTAGGCCAAAAATCACATATATTTAGGACAAAGCTGGAGAGAGGATAACATGGCAAAGATAAATGTAGCGCCCTAATGCTGCTGCTCAAGGGTAACAAAATTCCCTTTAAATTCTGATCAAAATAAAAAGAAATTTGTGCAAAAGTTCATATCAGTATAAAGTAAAGCAAGCCACATAGAGAACTCAGAGATTTAGTATATATAGTCCACTGTCAAGAACAAATTCTTATACAAAATATGGACAGCTCTCATCACTGGGAGTCCTTTCAGTCCTTTTTTTTTTGCTTTTGAGATACATATTTACAGACTGAAAACTTTCGTCAAGAAAAAAACCTTTCTATTATTGTTTTTAATTTATTTCTTTTCAGGCAGCAAGTACAGAAAAGTCCACAGCACCAGCAAAAATGTGATGGTGATAATGGTACATCAAAATGTAAGGCACAAGATGATTTCACAGAAAAAAAAAGAATTCTGTTTTAAAACTTTGAGGATTTTCTTATTGTTTAAACAGAGATGAGGTGTTGATTTGAAATCTAAAATAGTGGGAAGTTTAATACAGAAATAGAGAATATTTGGAGGTTATATGACTCATCACACCAGTATGACTGTTTTGAAATAGGTATTTACATACCTAGATTAATGGCCACAGGTTTTCCACTGTTTTACCTATTTTGCTCTGCAACGTTTCGGCATGCAGAATATGCATGGCTCCGAGGTCAAAGTGAGTCAATAGACAATATATTCATAGGGATTGGGGTGTTTTCACTCCAGATTGTTACATATTTCATAGAAGTCCTATAGCTCTCATAGCAATACAGAAGTCACACCTTCTGCCCTCTTCCATGTTATGCATTAGATGTTAGCACAAAGCCAATGTCATTTTCCTTACAGACTTCACATGCACTCTCCCCTACTGAAAAGGTAGCAGCAGTACTACCAATTACTAGGTGTCAGCAGTACAGAGCTCAAACAGGCTAAGCACTGATATTACCAAGCACTCAATTGAGGCTTGCAGACCATGCTGGGCTCTGTGCTACTGATACCAATATCAAGCAGTTTACACTACTCTGTGTACAGTTACAAGAAAGGCCACAACAACATCAGCTTTACAGACTAATTCCCAAAGTGTTAACATGACCAACCATCAACATTTTCTGTAGGCTACTAGATAATATCATCATTAAAATTTGCACAGAAAACGAGTGCAGTGCTATAGGCTACTTAGCATGGCCTACAAAACTTCTGTGAAGTATGCGAAGCACTGATGGAAACACAGTCTTTGATTTTATTAATGTTACACGTGAATGGGATGGTAAGAGGAACTGCACAGATGTGGAAGATGGTATGCTGCACCAAGTAGTGCTGAAGGGCTTTGACCTTGTCAGCCAAAGGGTGTGTCTGCATCTGGATCCCTGAAAAATAATTGACCATGCTTGTAACTTGTATTTCTATACAAATGACTAGTTTTGCTTTCAATCATGCTTCCCCATCTTTTTCAATAATTAATTTTATATCAAAGTAGGAAAGTCTTTATCAAAGAGGCAGCAAACTGTAAAGGCTGCAATATATAAATAGAAGCATCTCTGGCCTACAGAAATCACTGCAAATTAGTGATAGTTTCAGCATTCTTGATGTATCGGCTTTTAATCCTGGGAAGAGGAGAAAATGGGTCATCCTTTTCACATTGTTCTACAGAGAGTAAAATCTGGTGAAATAACATGAGCTTGTTAGTTTCACTTGATAATTTCTACCCTTTTCACAAACTGTCAAATCAGTCAGCTGAGAAATGCAGTACTAAGGGCATAAGAGAATAATGCAATCAGGGGAAAAAATACTGGAAGATATTTTTAGATGGTTCAATAAAATGCAAAAAAGTCACTGTGTACTGTTGAGCAGTTGTGTCAATTCCTATACAGTGCCTGAAATCTATAGCAGACACCAGAAGTGTTTTATGAGTAAATTGCATATGAACTGAAGTGTTTCTTACCAAAGGAATAATTGTCAAATGTCAGCTTAAAAAATGCAACACAACAATAAATAAACTATTTAATCACCCAGCACTTCCTCTAGAGCAGGGTATTAAATGTCAGGCACATGAGACAAAGAAATTTTTATTTCAAATTTGTTATATTGCTTTAGCAACAGAAAGAAGAATTCTGAAGAAGAGATTAGGGACTGCTCACCCTGAGGAACTGGTAAAGCAGGCAGGTGAGACAATCAGTCAGTCTTGGTCACAGACACAGCACTTTGTTTTCCCTCTCCCTTTAGTAACATTGTGAAATTATCTGAAATTAGAGGCCTATGCTATTCCAGAATTTAAAAATAGAGACATTGACTTTGTTGTTTGGTTTTTTTTGTTCTTCCTGCATTCTGGGAAGGGATCAGAATCAGCTCAATCAGCAGTGTCAAGCAAAGCAGCTCCCAGGCTGCTCTTTGCGGTCTGATCCCACAGCATCCAACAGACTGGAAGTGACAGCAAAGAACTGGAGCACAACAGCCCCCAGCCTAGATTACAGCCTAGGTTACAGTTCTACCTGCAAGATGCTTCCTTTGCTAGCAACTCACAGATGAGTTGGCTTAGAGTTGCCTCAGATGTCCTACGGTTTCTATACAGTAACCTTATTTTTATTTTTTTTCACATACTCTTTCATGTCGTAAAGGAACTGAAATCCCATTGTAGCGAGCCAGTTACTCTGCATAGTGCAGCACTAGAAAGACCAAGGATGGTCACCCACCAAGATGGGTGCCAGGCCTGGTTTCATTCCAAACAAGCAGTGTCCAGACTGTTGTTCAAATAAAAATGTGCATGAACTCCTGCATTAGATATTCACATTGTGCTAGGCCAGAACACAGCAATAAGATGTTCAATTACTTTTGGGGAGAACAAAAGGCCTATTAGCATATTTATCATTATACTTTAAAATAAGACTGGATACTCATTAAACATGCATAAAAGAATGTAAATGAAATGAAATCCTCACAGGCAATTTTCAAATACAGGACTTTGCCACTTCAACCAAAACCTTTTGCCACGGTGCTTTGTCGAGATTAAATGAACATGTAAATTGAAGTTTTTCCACTGCCTCTGCAAAATAGCAATTTCTTCTGCAGACCAGTTAGTATTTACATCTCTTTTTGACCCTGCTACCACCTTTCAATCCCTAAAAATCAGATGATATAAGTAGGCTACATTCTTTTTCTACTCCAGCTCTCCACAGTCTTTGCTAATGACTTACTTCCAATACCAATTCCTGAAAACATTAGGCATTTAATATTTTTTTTCTACTTTGTGATTTAGAATCAATTCAGAATAGCATAGGTTGACTCAAGGAATCATGTTCCTTCTGTGCACTCACCTATGAGTGCCTATGCTAAGGGGAACAAATTAATTGTGGTCTTTTAAATTATTGGTTTTAGAAGCTAAATCTTTCCTGAGACTAAAACCATGTATCAACAAAATTAAACAGGCCCTTCATTTGTCAAGTCTACTTGTTATTATTTATTATGCATATAGCTTCATTGATAGGCAGGATAATTAAAACACAAAGACAGATGAGTCAATTTCTTTCTTTTGGTTGAGTTGTCATGGCAGTTTAGAGTCCTGCAAAACAAGTGCAGCAGGCACAGGTTCAACCCCCCAGATTATCCACAAGCAGGAACTTTCCTTACTAAATATCCCTTAGTATGCTAAATTCACAGTGAAACTCTACAGTTCATACATAGTAAGAGTGGTGTACTCTTCAAGTTCGCTGTGTTCATCACTAGGAGTTTGGCTGGAGAAAGATTGACTAAAATCTGAGAATTTTTCAGTTTGGACTAAAGTCAGTAATGAACACTGAAGGAGTAATTCTGGCCCTGAAATAAGCACAGTATCAAGCATGACGGATAGAAAATGATATTTCTGTCTCTCGATTTGCACCACTTATGTCAGAAGAGTGGTTCGTTTATCTCTATAAAGTAAAAAATTACAAATAGCCTTCATTTGATAACATACAAGATTCATTTAGATTGCAACTATGGTTACAGAAAGGTGCAGGGGAAGACAGTGGTAAACAGATCAGGGAAGATGGAAAAGTACTGTATTGGTGCTACTTCTGTGAAGAATTACCTTGCTGTGACACACTTCATTATTCATGCTGATGTTGGTTTGGCACAGGGAAACTGTCAAATGTGTAAATCTGACCTAAAAAGCAGAGGCAAAATATGAAGCAGCTTACATCTACTTAATGAATAACTGTATTTCAGTAAGAAAAAAAAATCCAAGTTTTTTAGGAAGAAAATTATCAATGTATTTTCAGCACTACTGTTGGAGAATATGAATTTGTACAACAGGGCAATTCCAAAAGATCCAGACTGCTAAATAACAGATGCATATACTGGACAGAACATGAAAACCATCTGTATTTTCACAGATGTTACAGTATGCTGCTGATGTTACAGCAGATTTGACCTTGAAAATACAGCACTTAACATCCTTGTTTTATTAGTACAATGCTTTTTATAAAACTCACAGCAATACTTTTTAAAGGGCTTTGAAATTCCTGGTTCTATTATTTCTGAATATCAAGCACAATAAATATCAAGTCTTGCTCTATAGTAAGAGGCTTACAAGTCAGTAGCAAGCAGGCAAATGAAATTAATATTCTGATCATGCTGTGAATGTTTATTTCAAGCTTGAACCACTAAAATGCAAAAATCAGACCCATTTTTAAAACTTTCTGTAGTTGCTTCAGAAAGTCAAATCAGCAAAAAACGTCCAGAATAGTCTGAGATGACAAATTTGAAACAGACTGAAGCGTTAAACCCTTAGCTGTTTACCACAAATGTGGTTCACAGTCCCAGGACAAGCATGACAACAAGGCTCCTCTGAAAACTTCTGCCAAACCTCTACCAATCAGGCATAGAAGCTTGCTCAACTCACCAACAAGAAATACTGAGATGGACAAGCATTAAACTTTGCACTCCTAAAGGACTTGGACAACTTTCCCCAGTCTGTAAATAAATGGATCTGGTTTCTTAACGGTTCAGAGGCCTGAAAACTCACTACAAGGTAATTGTTAAAAGCAGCCTTTCTCCAAAACTCTGCCAGCAACTTGCCTCTCTGTGCCAGTAACTCAATGAGCCAAGACAACACAGACTGTTGGCCATCAATCCAACACCAAATATGTACCAAAGTTACATCTATCACAGGTTTCTCTTCTGACTTCAGCTGCCAATTTTGCAATTGCTGAATGAGGACTTTCCTTCACCCTCTAAGAACAATTTTATCCTTCACTCACAGAAAGGACTGTCAATTACTAGTATGGATTGGATAAGATATCAGTTTCACGAACTAGCAAAACATCTTCATAATAATACTGTAGCTCAGTGGAGCATGTCCCACCAGCACAGACTGTGTGTAATTCTCCACATTTAATAATCCTTGAGCAGCCTTGACAACTAGAGAAGTTTGTCAAGGCATGCCAGGGAATAGAGAAGACTCTTTCCAGTCTGTGAAGGGGTAACATATATATCACATTACCTGACTGGCAGAAAGAGAAATCATGTCAGTCAGCATCCAGGGACATTTATGCAGGTCACTTGTAGGTGCTTTTACGACTCAGCATGGGATAATGCTGTGCATAGCAGTTATAAGCCACATTTAGCAGGGAAAGATTTTTTTTTAACTTGTGGTCTGGATCAGCACTGATCCAGTTCTACTTCAAATACTAGCATACCAGAACAGAGAATAAGACTGCATTAGGCAAACAAATCCAGAGTTTTCTGAGGAACCCCAGCAAGGTTAGATGAAGGGGAAGCCAAAGGCGTGTGCACGCACATGAGAGATGTGCGATCTCTTTGTAGGTAAACTACAAAAACTAAAGAATAAAACACTGAAGTAAGAATCAGTTGAGATGACAAGAAAACAGCTGGTAAAGAACAGAAGAAGTGCGATGCCAGCCATGTTTCTCAGATCATTCCATACAGTAACAGGATATTTGGTATTAAATGACTACATCTTTCTTGGTATATTAACACCCCAAAACAAATAAACAAACAACAACAAAAAAACCCCAAAGTAAGACAAGACCACCAAAAAAACCAAACCAAAAAAACCCCAAAACACAAACCACAAGTGAGGGATTTTCACATATATCCCAGTAACTGGCTATTTTTCCCAGTGTTTAGTATCCTGTACTTCCCTAATTGATGCAGACTGGACTGATAGAGTTAGCTATACTTCTCATACAATAAATCTGAAGAGTCAGAATTGCTGTGCATATACAGTAGCATATGTTTGTTCATATTGGACTCACACTTGAACACTTGTAAATGTTTACCAGCTCTGATATAAAAAGATAATTCCTTTATAAATTTAAAACAGCTTTCTTGATTTGCCTAATAAGACAACATCCATTCAGGAGAAAAAAAGAAATGGAGCTATGCTCAAGTATATTAACTTCCATATAACCTGTGCTTTGGTATTGGAAAGACCAAAATATCCCAGGAAGCTTTGAAGAGAGAATCAGAAGACCTAGCACAGGAGTCAGCACAGAAAGGAAACAAGACTTACTAGGAGTTTGCACCTGAGTATGAACTTGTATTATCAAGCAAAACTTCTCATTAGGAATTTTGAACTACTATTGCCCGTGTGAGCTTGGAAGCTCTCCACATCAGCTTTTCATTCTGGGAAATAAAAACCCCAAATAGAGTCCAGAATTAGGAGGACTAGTGAAAAAGAGGAACATTCATGAAACAGATCAAGTACAAGTAGCTATCATCACTTTCCATAGCTCAAAATAGACAAGTCTCACGCCTCACAGGAGATGTCAAGTTTTGCAGTAGCTCTCCCAAGGGACACACTTCCAGCCACAAGTATCATGCTCAGAAACCAGATATTCACAATCCAGTCTTTGAATCTTTGCTCCAGAGCTCATCCACTGCATATTCAAGCCATGCTACTGGCACGGGAGCGGCTAAAGCACATTCTTTGAAGTGTGCTCCCAGGTGATATGCATGAATGGAAATTCACACCTCAGAGGACATGTTTAGAATTTGCCATTTGTTGCAAATTTAAACACTTCGTGAAAACACTCCAGATCTGGAACTGAAGATTTCAGAGTTAGTGGCAGAGTCAGTAAGTTTATATGGATGGTCACAGTAGGCGAAATTGCTACTGCCCATTCCAAGCTGCTTGAGTGTAAGCCAGCTCCATCCACAAGCCATATAGCTATGCCATCCTTTGTTCAGGGTGTACTTGGAATGACAGCTACAAGAACCAGATATGCTTGCTTCTGACTGGCTTGGAACAAAAGGAGCATGAATTCAGTCCCATCTGCTTCTTCCTGTGAAGACATTTTCTCAAAAGTGATGTCTCTGGACTTGATCATCCTTTTTATCTAGGCTAATTGTTCATTGATCATATTGGTGTCAGATCAGTGACATCAATTTACAGTGTCCTGCTGTGCAGGTGTGTGACCCAATGGCCTATGTCCCCTATTTTTCTGATGCCAGCAGCCTCCACATCTCGGTCCAACAGCAATCTCTGTTTTCTCCATATCATGCCCTCTGCACAGAGTGCCTCTCCTGAGTCGTTCTGCAAGTTTACTGTCCTGAATTCTCTTAAGTCCATTCCCCAGAAACATTCCTTTCACAATACCATAATAATATTAGCAAATAGGACATACACCCTAATTAGAATAAAACAACAAACAAAGGAGCCCTCTTAACTGCATTATACCAAGCACCATCCCTTGCCAAGTGACCACATAATCTTATTGTTGTTCCTCCTGTCATTCCTCACCACCTTACTACCCAACAATTATTCTGTGTCTATAATTAGTTCACACCACTGCAACAGGAGATACTAACTCACCTCCTTGGGCCTGGCTGAACATTTTCTGAAATCAGAAGGGTTTTGCAGAGGACAGCAGCCACTGATGGCAAGTCCTTGGCAAGTCCCTCAGGAGAAGGAGTCTTATGTCCTTTCTCTTCAAAA
>NW_008692867.1:0-13754 GCF_000695815.1 Acanthisitta chloris | reverse complement strand
TTTCAGACCCTTAACTAATGAGATCTCTGGCAACAAATACATCTTCCCTTTCTCAGTGCAGTTCTCCTGGTATCAGTGGAACTGCTTATTGCAACCCAATTGAGCATGATTTGCCCATAAAAAAGACCTAGTGCAATAAGGAGTGTCTATTCCATTTAAATTCCTTCATTTTGGGGAAGCATTTATTATGGATAGAGATTCTTTCTTAAAATGAGACCAGTGAGTCAAACTCAGCCAAAACTATAAAATTTCTTTACATTTCATTATTGGTCTATTCAGAAAAGAAGTCAAATCTGTGCTGTAACTTGCTGTGTAGCCCCTGAAATACTACAAAGTTTCTACTAAATTTAACTTAAAACCATGTTATGGATTTACGCACCCCAAGATAATATTAGGTAGAGTTATTCTACTTGTTCTCTGTGCAATAATCTTACTTTGTAACCATTCTTGAAAGCTTGAGATTTAAAGGACTAAGAGTATTATGGTTGTTTCACATCTGTTCACTAGTATAAAACATTGGATAGCTGATCCCTTCTCCTTAGTGAACTCAAAGCTTTTTATAAGCATTATTGAAATTACGAACATGAAAATGCTCTTTTTTTAAGCTATTAAAGTCAGAATTAATGCCATAAAATGTCTAAAGGTCTTTTAAGTGGCAGACAATACACTGATTACATTTTCCTCTATTTTCTACTTTAACAAAGTCCAAATTGGTTAAAAAACAGCATTTACAGACCTCTGATATTGAACATAATTAAAATTGCAATGTTCAATACTCAACCTTAGGAAATGTTAGAACAAAGCTTATTGGTACAACATAAACTAGACACACAATTACAGGATTGCTCTTTGTTTTTCCAAGACCCTGGTTTCAATAAGACCATAGCATAACTCCACAGTTTGTGGAAAGAATCAGGGCTAAGTAGAAAATGTCATTTGACAGGCTTATTCCACATAGCAGTGCTAGTAACCAGGAAGAATTTGTGAAGTGGAAAACCCTACAGAAGAAGCCCTAAATGCTAAAAAGATACCCTATGGGATCTACAGCACTCCAGGTATGAGTTGGGTGGATATGTTTAAGAAAGGGAACCAGACCACGAACCACAAAGGCAATGATGCTATGGGCTCTCATTTTGGCAAAGGTCCCTGTTTCATATTGCTAAGTTGTTACTCTTTTCAGGTAACTGTATTTCCAATGTACACACACATCTCTGAAAACTGTTTATCCCACCAATTGCTTGTTTGTTCAAAATGTTTCAGAGCATCTGAGCCCTGTATACCAGGAGACAAGCAGTTTACCGTTTTCTTGTTCATTTCCTCATTGAAGAATGAAACTTTCTACTGCTCTTCTACATCTGAAAGTGTATGAAAAGGGAAACCTGAGACAAAAGAAGCAATCTGTTAAGAAGACATTAATTTCATTTATTATGAGTAAATTAGAAAATATAAATTATTTGCTTTGTCATTATGCAGATGATGAGCAATCAAGTGAAAACAGCAATACCCAAAAAGTCAGAAAATAAACCATGGTAAAGACTAGGACATAGGAAAGTATTTCCATCCCAAGTACCAGTCCAGAACAGGTACAGCATACAAAAATCATGAATTGCCATCACTGCTGAAAGTTTAGGCTTAGAAAATCAGTTCAAAAAAGGACAGCTATATGTCACACATATCAGGCAACAACTACCATATCCTTGGTCACCCATCCCAAATACTCCACATAGTCTCTGACCAGCTGGGAGCAACTTCATAGAAACAGGGTGTTTTAGTTGCTATGCCTGTTGTTTAGTCATTAGCCTTCTTCCCTCTGAAGACTTCCAGCAAGGATACCAATTAATGCAAATGGCTTCTAATTAGCAGTGATGATTTTTGTAATGTGGATACCTTCTCAGTATGAACAGGAATAAGCCACCAACTCATTTCACATGAGGCAACCATCAGGAGGTAAAGATTTGCAGTTAATAAAGGCCCATGTGAGAACGAAACCAGTGACTCAGAAGAGTAATGCATTGTCTTGCAATACTGGTCCCCAGTGCTAGCACCACTAATCTAACTGGATCATTGTTAATCCTTTGTTTTACTGAGAATGTGAAAATTCTCTATACACATACATCACATTTAATTTCCTCAGAGATGCATGTTGTATGTAATAAGTGTTCCGCCTCCTAACAGGGCACCTTCTCCATTATTTGGAGGGGGATTCACTTTCCCAGTATGCCTCCTGTTTTCACCTGTCCAGCTCCACTACCGTATCCTCTTGCCAGCAGAATATTTATGTCTACTACCTTCACTTTCGCATTGCTAATCCTCTGCTTGACCCACTTCTGCACTGCTCTCTCGGCTCTCCTGGCAGCTGATGTGGAAAAGCTGCTAATAAGTTCAAGTATCTCCCTTCTCTTCTTAGCTCCACTTAATGCAGCCAGGCTCTAGTTTTTTGTGACTTTGAACTTCTCCACTTGACTCATTCTCTCGTTTCTCGATTCCTATTACTGTCATCTCTTTGGTCACAACAGTCAGTATTTCACCTCTGGTCCATACCCTCTTTTACCACCAGCAGTGCATGCTGGTGGTTTCTTTGACACAACTGATGAGATAACACTCAAACTTCCCTGCTTCAAAAACATGAGCTTCCACTTACTTCTTCTTCCCTTTTACTGGCTGATAGTGGATCAATTATTGTGGATGAATAATCCTCTGTGGCTTCTATTCACTATTATTCTCTCCCTCAGAGACCTCTTCTTCCCCTCCCCAGCCCAGTGATGCCCCTTGTCCATGTGGCAAAAGTGGCTAAAAGGAGGGCAGCCCTGCCCCAGGGCCAGCTGCAGGGCAACTTCAGCCTGCCCTAGGCCAGCACCTGCAGACACTGCCCCTGGCCCCCTCCAGTCCTGCCACAGGCCCTGCCTTGGGCCTGCCCCACCACACACCTCATCCAGCTATCTCCTGCCTCACTGCCACCACTTTCTTCACAACACGTTTGTTCTGGCAAAGAGTGAAAATGGGAGCCTCTGCCTTCCAGCATACTCTGCTCCATCAGCTGCCCCAGCCAGCCCTCCCTTACGTTTCCATCCCTGGGCTCACTCCTCTGAGTCATGACTCTCCAGCACCTCCCCTTCCTCCTGGAGCTATGAGCTCTCTCACTTTTTCCAGAACCCCTCTGTATGTTCCCACATACCCTCTTGTGCCATGACTCATCCTCCCCAGCTAACCTTCTAATTATTTGTAATTAACAATAACAAGAAGGAACTGACATGAAGTGGAGATGATCAGATGTGAGGATGAGTTCAGTGTAAATGCTTAGAGAGACAGAAGCAGCATCATATAAGATGGAATAATCCTATAATCATTCTGCGTACATTCCCCTTTCCATAACCACTGCCTGACACCATCATACGCTGTGTTCTGTTAGGAGATATCTAACCTTGATTGTAAGCAGAGGCCATCCACTTTCAATTCCATAGGTACTCAGCACTAACAGAGGTCAAGGCTTCTGAAAATCAGGCTAGCTTTTTTAATTTTCTGTGTAGAACAACATCAAGCATAACTGTTATGGCATATTGTATATAATACAAGGCATTTAAATTCCCTTGAGCTTGTCTCAGCTGCCTTGGATTCCCTGTACTGAAAAGTCCAGCCTTTCCTGTTCTACCCACTTATTGCACCTCTCATGCATCTTTTACTACAGCTGTCCATGACTTAATGTGATGGCAGGCATGAGAAGCTGGCCTTGGGGATGATATGCAAATTGCCTCCTTTTTTTTTTCCATAGATTAAACTTGCTTTGATGGCATAACCTTGCTTCCTTTCTTCTGCTCTCAGTGACTTTCCTCCTCTGCCACAGTCTACTTTATAATGGACTATACTTCTCCCTTCTTCTCCCATCAGAACCAACAGCCTTAATCCACTGGAAGCAGAATCTATCTACAAAAGCCCTGTTACTTTCTCTCCTCCACTGAATGCCAATCCAAACCTACAAGATTCATTTGAAATCAATTTATTTATAATAATAAGGAAAAAAGTCTTCTCATATTAAGTTATAAATTACAGAGGCTACTTTATGAGACAAAAATTTTATATATGCAGAATTTTCATGAATTGTCAGTTTACTATTAACTTGATTCTAATGGTTGTGTCTGTGAAATCTGTGAAACATAACCAGGAGCAGATGAGGTCTTCCTGAGATGGCAGTAAGATTAACAAGGTGACCTCAAAGCTTCTTTTATTCATCTTGTTAATGCTGTTGCTTTTGTAGTCATTTAATGTGAAATACTGTGAACTGAGTCCTGCAGAAGGAAGGTCCACAGGAATGATGTCCAAGATGACCAGGTTCTAAAGGGGTTATTTGAATTACTGCAGCACTTAGGAGTCATCCCTGTCTAGGAAGACCTAGTTGTATGATAGGTTATCAGCTTCAAAGATCTTAAATCCAGGTAAACAATTTTAATGAGCTGGTATTTATTCCCCAAGGTGGGGAGCAAGACAAAATATAAGTATCTATCTGCCTAAGATTCTGAGTGTAATGGAGAGACAACCACCCACCCATACACTCACTCATGGAGCATGCTTGTTCCACCTTTTCCTTTATCTGGCTTTTGAAACTGTCAACAGAAAATCAGCAGTCATTTTCATGACCATTTAATACACGTAAGGGTGGAAGAGTGTGGATTAATCTTCATTTCTAGCCTGCCACAAAAGAAGTCAGCACTACAACCTGCCAAAGTGCTGGATGAGTTCATTCAGTTCTTCCCCTCAGATTCCTTAGTGAAGGCAACTGCAAAATACCTTATTGCTTTTTAACCTTTGAATAAAAAGTGTTTATTAACTTCTTACTTGGACAAGTTCAGTACTAATAATGTCTCTGTAAGGTACTGCTGATTTTATTAACTCTTTTATGTTTTCATCATGATGGATTAAGGTGTTTCTTAAAAAAGTAAGCAGGAAACAGCATTAAATAGTAAACCAGAATAATACGTACTCCTGTTCAGATCACATCTACTTGATGCAGACCATGTAAAATGTTTATTCTCTCATGATTTCACAGTAGAGAAAAAAACCAGCAATGGTTTCAAATGTGGCCTAATGCTATATCGGTATGACAGAATCTTTAAAATCATTTTTTTTTCATACTGAGGCTAATTTACACAGATAAATCCCAGATGTTGAGTCTTTATTTTCTATTATACTAATTTCCACACACTGATGAGCCATGATATTTGTTTCCAATACTGTAAATTTAAATGGAGTTTAACCTCTTCATTTGTATGTATTGGTCTAACATTGTGGCAATTCAATCAAAGAGATGTCTGCCACTATTGATGTTAATAAAGCATAAAGAGTATCAAAACAAAACAAAAGAAAAAAGCCAGACCAGAACAAAAAAGGCTGTGGTCTATGTCATGCATGACTCTGGTTGATTCCTTGGGTATGCATCTAGTTGGGGGTTCATCATTACCTATAAGAATAACTCTTTTTTTGTTCCTTTAATTCACATTTACATTTAGAATCCATTTAATTAGGCAGGAAATTCCCTGTTATTGATGGGCAGCTGAAGGATCATTCTCCAACATGACTATTTTCAGAAGTAATGAAATAGCTTTAAAATGATGGAATCTTTTTCTAGTTTCCTAAGTAACCCAGCGAATGTCAGAAGCTTCAATATTGCAAAGTAGCATATGTCCAAACTCTTTTTTTTCTTATATACATTATGTAAAGTGATTTAATGAAATGGAATAATTTCAGAACCCTTAAAAGGATTACAGAATGCCCTAGAACACTTGATTGACTAGTGGCATCACTGGGTAATACATTTTGTTAACACTAAAGCACGTCCTGTGAATAATTTCCTTGACTTGTTTACTACTGGCAGGTTAGTTTATTGGGTCATACAAGTGTGTACGTATATTTGCAAAAATGTTTTTTAAAACTTGATAAAGATGTTTTGATAAGAGTACTACCCTTTTTTTAAAAAAAACTTGGCAATGTTATTTCCTGTGTCCACCACTACATGAAAAACTTATGTGCTTTCACCTAGTCTTTTAATCCCCACATTTCCATTCAAGTATATATGTTCACAAGATAAACTTTCACGTGGTGTTTGCTCTTGGCTTCAACATAAAATATTAGAATAATTGCCTGACAAGCATAAAATCCAGACTGTATAACTATCTTTCACGAGCAGGTAAGATATTTGTTATATATAGCATGTGGACAAGTACCTTTCTAAGATTAATCTTCCTGTATGCAGAATTACAACAGGGATGTTATCTGTTTAAGAGGTTGAGTAGTGACTGTAGTAAGCACTACAGTGTCTTACTTAAGACAGGACCCACCATAGGAAAGGATTTCAGAACCCTTGCTCCTGATGCAAGTTCTTACACTACAAATTTTAAAGCGGCTTTCCCTCCTTTGGCTCAGAAACTAGGGCTAAGGTAGTGCACTTTGAAAAGGGTATTTCTCCTTAATCTGATCTAAACATCTCTCTTATTTTGCAATATCAAAACAAAAAGTGAGGCAAGGATACACAGCACTAACCAGAAGGATATATAAGGATTTAGAAACCATCGAGCATCCTGGTACCACACAAACACTGCATACAAATAGCTGATTCACTTAACTTATTTTAGTGAGGTGCATTACAACTGTCCACAAACAACTAGCATCCTACAACAGGATTTTGGGCCTTTACATCCACCTTTAAACATCCTACATTTAAAGTCAGTTTATTTGCTTACACCAGCCTGAATTACAGCCATAGAAACATTATTTTGATACCCAATGAAATTATAGCAGCTGAAATAAAGGTTTGTATTTTCTCTGGCACATAGACAGTCAAACAAAAATCAGTTTTTCCATGTCAAGAAGTACTGTAGCTCAAGTAGATTTTGCATTTCAAATGCACACAAACTGTATGCGTTCTGGTATCATAAACAAAAAGGGAGATCTTACTTTGTAAGAGAGAAGGATTCAACAGCAGCTGTATGTGTGTAGCAGAACTAGGTAAGTCATGGCCTCCCAGGAACAAAATCAACCATTATCCCCTGAAGAAAGCAGACAGCTGGGAAGCTGGATTCTGCTCACTATAGCAAGTATATATTTAACTTCACTGAACTGCCTAGAGTTACATTAATGAATCCATACGAAGAACTCAATTGGGTCTTCCTGTCTAGACTTGAGAAGTAAATAAATATTACCTAATGCATGGTATTCAATACAGCAAAAACAATCACATTTATACACACTCGCTGCAAGATGAAGCAAGCCAGGGATAACTCCTCTGCTCACTATATTGGATTGACATCTGTACTTTGTTTAGTCTGCATTTTATTATGCTGACTGCCTGCTTCTAGCATTCAGCTGCTTTGATTGATACACTGATGACAATCGATGTCTATCTTACAGAACAAGCCTCATTCAGTTATATGAACAGTGGGTCAAGAAAGCAACTGAACTACAGCTTGCTGTGACATCACAACAGTTGCTTGAAAACTGCTATGTTTACATAGGTCCAGGTGCTATCTAACCTCTTTAGAAAAATAAGCTCAGACCACCAGTAGACATTTCCCTCCCCAGGGAGTCATGAGTCCTCCATAATCCCATCAATTTGCATGGTTTTAACTGAAAACAAGTATAGCCTTCAGTTTTGGAAAGCAATTACTCTCCGAAGTGCACACTTAATAGCAGTGGGATCACACAAAGCAGCAGGCCATCCCCATATTGTTCTCAGCTGTTTTGAGCTACTTGAGAGAAAACTTATTGCCTATCATAAGTGGTAATTGGTCCTGGTAGCACTTGTGGTTATTTAACGTTATCAGTTTGGCAGAGTAAGACTTAAGTCATCCTTTAGTCTTCTCACCTTTTGGATTTTAGGATACTGGGGTTACCATTTAGCCAAGCGTAGAAAGACGCACAATAAAGCACAATAGAGGGGCCGTGATTGGTATGGACAACTGGTTCTACCATTGAGGAATGACGACACTCAGTCCCTTGGGAGTAGGAGCAATGCTTCCACAGCAAGTAGAGGAGAAAGCTTATACATCTCATTGTCATGGCTACCGTCCACCAAATATGATCCAGAAGTACGGAGTTCTTTTCAGTCAGTGTAAATCATCAATTTTGAGATGTGGTATCTTGTAAATATCCATACTTTTGGTTTTAGCCCCTAGGACAATAATTGTCAAGGCCTACATCATTACTCTGCAAACTCCAGCAGCAGTTGCTTTAGGGTTGCTGCTACAACTTCATGACTGTAAGTGGGCATAGATGCAGAGTGTTCAGGGTTAGGAGCCTGTCATTCATATCCTGACCTGTAGCAGACTTAAACAATAGAGTCAGAAAAGCAAACCTGCAAGATTTTTTGATAATGCAAAGCAAAGTATGTAGAAAGAGTGGAGAATGATGATTCAGATTTCCATTCTCTTTATTGCCAAGAAATTTATATTTAAATTGCCAAGGTCCCAAAAAAAAGTAATAAATACTTCACTTTAGGCTGTAATAAATTAAAAAAATTAACAAGGAATGCACTTTGCCAGCCACAAGTGTGGGTATCTTTGAAAAATCAGGGGGAAAAAAAAAAAGTATGGCCATAGTTCACAGTTAAGCAACCAGAAGCTGCTTGTTACAATTATCCCCAACAAACGGAGCTCTCCCTTCCCTCCCTTTCCAGATGCATATTCACAGTTTAACTCCATCAGAACTGCTCTCTTATAGAGCAAGCAGACACACTCCGCTCCGATTTCAAGTCATATATATGTTTAACACACATGAAGCAAGGAAAACTATGATCCGAAGAACTCCTTGTCACAACATTGTCCAACAGTAGGTTTAGGCTTCTAATAGATGTGTGCCCAGCACACTACGACAAGTCAAGTTTTCGTACCACCACACATCCCATCATCAACATACTAGTTGCTTATCATCTCCACTGTAGATTCACAGTGAATAAAAAGGTCCATTTAGTTTAACAGCCTGAGCCCCTTCAGTTACATCGCTGCAGCAGCATGTTCAGAGCATATTCCATTCTGTGTTTTAGTTCCAACGAGCATCCAGAAACCAGAAGAGTTGTCAGCCGAAACGTTGTGGATATCCTGTCTTCATTGATGTAGGTAAGGAGATATTCCTCACTCTGATTGCAAATGATGATTTTTGTGTGATCATGATAGAAGTTCACCTGTAAAAGAGAAGTGAGTTCCTGGTTATTTACATATTTTCTTCTCTCAGTTTCTGAGACTTAGGTAGTTTTATTGCAATGAAGCATTTTAAGAACCGTTTTCTTCAGTAATACTACCACACTTACTTGAAACGTGCCATCATTAAAGAGCATCATTAATGCTTTATCAGATTTGAGCCACTGTAAGAGGTAAAGCCTGGGCCTGCGTACATCTGTTAGGCTGGGCAGGTCTCCTCCCTAGGAAAGGAAAGAGACTGCGTTAAGCACTCAGTTCACATTTCGTATATTTTTATAGTTCAATATTCCTAAAGGTGCTGAACTTACATCCATGAGGTTCTCCTCCATATAGTGAGAGAAATACTTCAGTACAGTTACTTGGCTTATGAACTGTTCAGGAGCCTCTGTGGCTGAGAAGACAGAGCACTGGCCTAGCTCAGCATAGTAGTGCACTGTTCTGTAAGAGAAGAAAGCAAGGTTAGAAAGGATTAGAAACAAGCACTTCGTGTTTAAACTGCCTTAGTGAGTTGTCAGCTTTGTCATGATTCTTACTTTTTGTCTGGCAGAAGGCTCATATGCGCTCCATTGTTGAAAAGGACACCAACAGTGTGATCAGACAGCTGGTACCCAAAGCCATACTTGTTAGAGTAGTCCACCCATTTTGTAACCCACTGGAAGGATGCTGTCAGCTGTTCTTTGGGAATGCTGTCTGATTCTGGCATGTTCTCCAGACATCCTCTCAATACCCTTGCGACTGTATCAGCAACGCTTCCCATGGTACTGTCTTCCAGGCCTGAAAAGGAAGGATTATTAGACTGACAGGAGCACAGAGAGCAGATTTTCATTTTAAACCTTTCAGTTACCTCGATTTTAATTTTAAGAAGTTTAGCCTTCATGACTTTCCAGTTTTAATTCTTCCAAAATAACTGGCTTTAAATTAAAAATTTAACATATCAAAAATAGGGAGTGGGGGAGAAAGCAGCTATTTGTTTCAAGCTTCAGACATGAAGAAAGTAAAGGTAAGATTCAGAATTAGAGATCACATTTTGCTGCACTTACACTCACTGCTACTGCTGCAGCTTCCCAAAGTTCCTCTGACTATCATCCGAATAGAGTCTCCAATCTGCTTAGTTTCTGGCAATGCTCCCGGCTTTGCTACTGTTGTGATAAGAGGCTGGATCTCCTAGAAGAGATGTCAGACGTGTAAACATCAAACACAACACAAACCAATGCTTATGCACAAGTTTTGCATGGCTCTCCTGTTCCTCAACAAATGATAAATTCTAGGGAAACTGGTATTAATGTTTCCAGGAAGTACAAAGACCTGCTCTTAGACTGAGCTTAAAGCAGCACGCCAGGTCTTTCCATTCTTTAGATCTTCAATTTGCATCTCACAGGCTATTAATCAGTCCTCTGCTCTCCTGCCCCAGCCAGGGAACAGCTGTGTGCAGGTCTGAACACCAAATGGTAAGAGCTAGATCTCAGCAATTTATTCTTTTAAGAAGCCCTTAGTTAATCATGAGCTGAAGCCCTGCATTTGGAATACTGAGAAAGAGCACCTGGCAGACAAGTTACCACATAGACAACAATGGAGTCTAGGCAGATACTATAATTACTCAAAAGCCAAAATTTATAGTCTCCCTACAAAGGCTACCATACCTTGGTGATGCTTGGTTAAGCCCTCTTAAAGCAACTCTGCTAATCATTTAAGCTTGATTATGCTGTGTACAGCCCCAGCTCTGATATCCAAGTCAAATATAATTTAATTATAGCTACTCCACCCAACTGTTACTGGATTTGAATTGAACTGCACTTGCATTTACCTCATCTGTTCTGTGTTTGGGGGGCTGCTGGGTTATTGAGGTCTTCTTCAAATCATGCCTGAGCTTGTAGATTTCTTCATCTTCTTTAGCTAGTCTGTCTGCAATGCAGAAAAAAAGCCCAATTTAACACTGAATCTGGAATTGCTGTTCAATTACAGAAAGCCTAAGATGTTAGGCGCAGAAAGCACATTGTTCCCCTCCAGTAGCTTCTAAACCTGCCATAGTCTCCCAGAACAGTGATGCCATTATACATAAATCACTAAGAGACTAAGCTTCAATAGACATTACAGACTAACAGATGACCAATATAGATTGTCAGTATGCTGTAAGAAGCATTCACTTATGTAAGCTGGCGTAGGTGGCCGGGTTACCATCTATACTTATCAAGAGAGGTCAAAACTAACCCAGGGAAGCTCTGCTCCATTGCTATCTCATAGATGTACATTACTAGCATGACACTGATGCAACAGAGATAAGTTTCAAGCCTAGCTACAATCCACTTACTGTGTGTGTCGAAGTATCTGGCTTTATCCTTTTTGCCACCAAAGAGAGCAGCAGCTGCTTTTTTAAAGAAATTTTTAGCAGGACTTGACAAATGGAAATCAGGAACGGTGTGACAACAGCTAGCAGACAGTCTATCGGGTGTAAAACCCTGTGGAAATGCAATTAAAAAAAAGAAATTTTAGACCACCGAGTACATTTTTTGGTAGGTATTTTTTCAGCCAAAACATTATACAGTACAAACCTGTAAGAAAAATTCATGCCGAATTATTTCGTCTAAACTGGGCCGATCTTCAGGGTTTTTTGACAACATGCTGGCTATTAAGTGTTTTGCAGGTGCCAAGAGAGATGAAGGCAGGCTGTATCTTGCTTCCCTTATACATCTGTACGTTTCTTTAAGATTTGTGGTCTCAAAGGGGGGTCTTCCCAACAGCATTGTGTACCTGTTTAAAAGCAAAGGAATACAGTTTTATTTACTTTACACACCCACACTACTTACCTACAACTAAAGAAAAGGCTTTGTCTGTCTCCTAACATGAAGGAGACTTTTTGCACTTGAGCTACATATGTACAAAGGGTTGCAAATGGATGCAGTACTACATCCCCTTTGAACTCTTAAAAGCCTAAACCAGTGATAGAAATGTTTCATTTCAAAGGCAGTGAAGTACTTACATTACACAGCCTAAGGCCCAGATATCAGATTCACAGCCATGCCCTTGTTTGTTGAGGACTTCTGGAGAGAGGTAATTTGGTGTGCCACATATTGTTCTGAAAAATCAAAGAGGCCACAGAGCTGGTTAGTATTTCAAATGGAAAGAGGAGAGAAGCTATTTTTCATAGGGCAGGTTTTCCTCTCAAGTTCACACAAAAATTTAAGAAACTCCCAAAGAGGAGCTGTAGGAACTTCAATAACTTAGGTGCCTTTCATTGTTTTTTCATGATACAGGAAGGGTAGACTTATCTACACTGTTAGTCAGACAGGTACTCAGCCTCTGGCATTTGCTATCATCCAAACACTCAGAGAAAAGCAGAAGTCAAAGCACAGCATCCTGTTCTCAGAAGAGGAATTCTTAATCTCAAAAGTAATTAGCTTTTGCTATAGAACAGGATTTCTCATTCCTAAATAGATTTGGTTTAATTTACTACTACACTATACATTTTTTGATGTGCCTACCTCCTTCTGTGCTCCAGTGGTTCCAGTCTAGCTGCCAGGCCAAAGTCACCCAGTTTCAGTTCCATGTTCTCATTAATGAAGAAGTTACCTGGCAAACAAAGAAATTCCAGTTAGTCCATTTCTTGCAATGTTGGAATGCGTTTGCCACAGGTGCTGAGTCATACTTTGTTCAAAGCCAGGAGCTAGCCAAGATTTATTTTTTTTTTTAAATTAGGAATGCTTAACGCCATCCCTTAAGCACTCCAAGTTTCCACTGTAAAGACAGACTGAGCTGATTCTACTAATTAAGTTATCACCATACAAGGGTAAAGCAGTGCAATGCTGACAGGGCTGGAGGAATGTGTTTTGAAGTTGGCAATGTGCAGAACTTACCTAGTTTAAGATCCCTGTGTAAGATTTCCTGTTCATGAAGATACTTTAGCCCTGACACAATCTGCCTGAGGTAGTATCGTACTTCTGGTTCTGTCAATACCTTCCTCGCTTTTAAGATGTGAGCCATTGACTGCAGAGGAAAAACAAAAGCAAAAATGTCACTGAACATTCATGCACAATATTCACTTCAAGCAAAAGTGAATGAATACAGAGAGAAACAACAACTTAGGACACAAAAAAATACCTTTTACACATCACACATATAAATTAGTTGCAGATTCCAGGTAAGTAAATACTGGATTTCTCCCAGTTGATGCTCACCCTTCTACTGCAGTATTCCAGAAGAATGTAAATATTCTCTCTGTCTTCAAAGTAATGGTAAAACTGCACAACATGTCTATGATTAAGCATTCTGTGCAGCTCAATCTCTTTATCAATCTGAAAAGAAAAGAGGACAGAAAAGAAAAAAGGTGTTGTTAGCCTTACTTCCACAAGGTTGAGCAGACAGCTCTATCACAACAATTTCAGGAAAAGGGCTAGGTAATCCAGCACACAAAGAGTTCAATGAGATTTTTTTTTAAATTTTTTTTTAAAAAAAAAAAAAAAAACGCCATTCATGCATACACACCTTCTCCCTTTGATGAGGTTTCGCTACTCTGCTGTGAGGAATGATTTTTGCAGCATAAACTTTATTTGTTGTCAAATCTGTCATCTCGTAACA
>NW_008692866.1:28031-39371 GCF_000695815.1 Acanthisitta chloris | reverse complement strand
ACCTCTTCCACGTGGCGGGTGTGTTGTCAGGCTGGGCAGCAGCACTGTGCAGGGGCTCTCCCAACGTCTGTGTGGTTCCAGAATTGATCCTCTAAAATAACACATTTCCTGGCTTCATCCTCTGAAATAACACTCACAGTTCTGTGTGTTCCAGAATTATTCTTCTAAGATAATAGAATTTTGGGGGGAAATGACAATGGAAAATACCAAAAAAGACTTACTGCCAGCATTGACCTCCCCAGGTTATGCTTTAGAGGTGTGCACACAGGGTGATCGCAGTTAGCTGCTGAAAGAACAAAACCTACCAGTGGCAATACTAGAAACCTGTTGGCCTTGTTAATATTGTTTCATGTCCGTGTTATCTGGATATGTCTCTTGTTTTGTTTGTTTATTTGTCTGCAGCAAGTGTCAGTGATGACCAGACTCACTTGCTAGAAAACTGGAAGTCAGTTTATCATATTTCAGTATTAGTTTCTCTAGGACAAGTATGTCCACAGGCTTTTGTGCTCCTTAATTACTACAGAAACTCTCTGCAGTCATGTGCCCAGTGTAACATACCTGGACTCCAAGGCTCGTTGCAGTAGCCTGACTTCCTTCCTTGTGAGGTGAAAGCAGCACTTTGCTTTCAGTACTTCTGTGGTCTGAGAGGTGTCGCAAACCACACACAACGCTGTGGTGCTGCCAGATGTCACCCTCGGCATCTTGGGGTGGGGTTGGATGCAGCACTGCCTGTTTTGCATAAAGCTTGTTCTCAGGTGCGATTTTCACAAGAACAGCTCGTTTGGAAATCTGTTTCCTCCACAGATGTCCATTGTGGTAGAGGCTGAAACAAAACCTTGGGAGTAGTGTCTGAAAGGTGCATTTAAAATCTGCACAGACTCTGTTCAAGTACTCACAATTTATTTAAGAGCATCTGGAGAAATGAGGATTGCAAAGTGCCAGTGGAAGTGATTGAAAGTTAGGCCTTTTGAGAACTAAGTTGCAGCAGGTGACTAGAAATAGAACTGAGTGCTGACTGCAGGTGCACAGCAAGAACAGAGGGCCCTGCCCAGAACCACCTCAGCTGGCTCATCCTTCAGTGCTGGTTTCCTCCAATCTTACGTCTTCACAGCCAAAGGTTAGGAGGAGCTGAGTTTTCTGATCTCAGTATTAAAGATTTCAAAGGGTTTTCTCCTTCAAGACAAGCTCTGGTGTCCCTGGAAGGTAAAAGCTTAGCTCCAGGTAGGGCCAGAGAGAAGACTTGAGCCAGCCAACAATGGACAAAGAGCTGCTGCTTTCTGCACACTGCTCTTGCAGTCCTTGGGCCTTCCCTAAGGCTCCAGGGGCTGCAGCAGTGAGGACTGCATCTGCCTCATCTGTGTGCTATACACAGCAAGTTGGCTCATGTCCTTCATGGGTTATCCTGGCAGAACTTCCCAGGTTGCCATCCCTGGTGCTGGGCCTACCAGGTACCTGCAGACAGATTGGATGTGGTGCTGGGACAGATCCTCTTGCAAAGCCCACAGTTACAAGGGGGGTGGGTGTGTTGGAATGAGGAACTGAGAGAACTTTCATGCAGGGAGTCTGTTTTAAAGGAAGAATTGTTAGCATGGAGTCTATTCCCAGGGATCAGCATTGCATCCAAGCAGGTGCTGTGACACTGCAAAAATGCTTGGATTTCTGATTTAATAGTGGTAATGAGTCTTGTGCAGGCTTATCTAAAGCACAGTTGCCACTTGAGCTGTAGCAGTGTTCAGTCTGTGAGTCAATACACCCAGTGCAGAAGGTTCTGTGAAGCACTTGAGACTTGTGGTTGGAAAAGACCTTTAAGATCACCAAATCCAACCATCAGCCAGCACCACCACCATGTTCACCACTAACCCATTTCCTCAAGTGCCACATCCACACGTTTTTGAACACCTCCATGGATGGTGACTGCACCCATGCCCCAGGCAGCCCTTCCAGTGCTTTACACCCTAATGGGTGACGCGTCGCACGGTTTGTACTGCGCACCTGGATGGGGGCAGCTGGGTCAACTGGCAGCTGGCAGTTACGGTCAACTTGTAACATTGGATTTTTCACTTTCAGTACCTCCAAAGCCAAGGACAGCACGAGTTCAGGCACTCCTCCCCCGGTGCGGAACGGGGGCCACGGGGGCCCTGCCCCAGCCCCAGGCAGCAGCGCTCAGCTCTCCGTCAGCCAGCCCCAGAACGCGGCCGGGCCCAGTCCCCACGCGCTCAGGAGAGGTGTGTTTGCAGTTGCTTTGCAAGCTGCCACATTGCAACTCTTTATGGACCGCAAAGATGCTACTAAAATAACTTGATCAGTCTTTTCCTGTTTTATACGCAGTGGTTTCACTCACTTGCATGTCCCTAAGGCCTGGCTGTAAGTGCAGCTTTGACTTTTGGCCTCTGTGAGTGTTGGTATCAGTGTCACCAATGCTGTTTAACAGACTCACCCAGAAGTTATTGACCAGTAAACGTGCACACATCTGTAGCTTCCTATCAGTACTGCTTTTGCTTGATAATACACTGATTTATTTTGATAATGTACCTGAGCATTCTTTTATGCTGCTAATTTCTTTCTTTGGGAGTTTGATTTAGAATCCTAGAATGGTTTGGGTTGGAAGGGACCTGATTCCAAGCTCCTGCTATGGGCAGGGACACCTTCCACCAGCCCAGGTTGCTCCAAGCCCCATCCAAACCTGGCCTGAAATACTTACAGGGATGGAGCAGCCACAGCTGCTCTGGGCAGCCTGTGCCAGTGCCTCATCACCTCACAGGGACAGATTTCTTCCCAATATCCCATCTAACCCTTCTCTCTGTCAGTATGAAGCCATTTCCCCCGTCCTGCCCCTTGAGGCCTTCCCGGCACACGATGATGAAGTCTCCCTGTTCTCTCCACAGCTGTGAAGAAGCCAGCACCAGCCCCCCCCAAACCAGCCAACCCACCGCCAGGGCAGCCAGGCAGCCAGAGCTCTCCCCCAGCTGCTCAGCCACCTTCTGTCTCTCCAAAACCACCTGCTAGAAGCTCTTCTCCTCCTGCTCAACAAGCAAACCAAGGAGCAGCCCCAACCTCCTCTTCCCAGGTTTCTGCACCTCGGAGATATTCCAGCAGCGTTTCCCCAATCCAAGCTCCCAACCACCCACCCCCACAGCCCCCAACACAGGCAACTCCTCCACTGCAGCCCAAAGCAAACAGCCAAGCATCTCCCTCCCCTGGCAGCGAGCACGGACCAGAGCAGCCCTGTTACACTCCTCCGCAGACTCCGACACCACCCGACACCCCTCCCCTGGGCAAGCACCCCAGCAGCTCCCCCTTGGCCCTGCCAGCGGCCAGGCCCCCTCTCTACCTCAGGGTGGGACACTGCCCCGGCCACGGCCAGTGCCCAAGCCCAGGAACAGACCCAGCATCCCCCCTCCGCCTCACCCTCCCTCCCAGCTGCCTGGAGATGGGATCGTTGCCAATCCCACGCAAACAGCTTCCAAAATAGTCACAGGTGAGTGGATTCTTCTGTGTTCTGTGTCTCCTCGGGGAGAGAAATGGAGAATATAGTGCCTGTAGCTGGAAATGAGTGTGGGAGGGAAAACTGAGAAGCACAAATAACAGTTAAAACAGCAAACAGCTCATTTCCAGTGAAATGCCCACCCAGCTGCTCTGCACACCTGGGCCTGGGGAGCTCCTCACTGAAAGTTTCATTCCCAAGGCAGAAGAGTTTGGGGCAGGTGGGGAAGAGCTTGTTGTAGTTTTTTCCTGTTTGGAAGCTAAACGCTGATAGCAGCTCTCTGGGGCTGTCTCCAGGCTCAGCATCTTGGCAGTCAGTTCTGCTTGTACATCTGTTGCCAAAAAGCAAATATTTGGAGGAGGGAGAAGATGTGGCCAAGGATAGTGGATTTCAGCACATACTGAGATAAGAAAAGGGCAAAAGTGGTCACTGACACATGTTCTAATAGGCAAAACACACAGAGGATGTTTTACCTTCTGAGAACAGAGTCTTCTGATGTGCTTTTAAGTTCGACATTCAGAAGCTGAAGAATCATGTAAACCAAACTGTGTTTCTTAGGTCAATATTTATAGATCTTCATGTTTTAAATGGAATCTTTCTGGTTTGAGATGGTTGTGAAGTAAAGAGAAACTGTCTTAAGAGAAGCATTGTCTTCTCACAGGAGTTTCATGGTTCTTCTAGTTACTAGTTTGATAGGAATACCTTTCATTTAAGTTAATACAGTTAATTAGTAAAGTTAACTTGATTCTTTAAATGTAATTGCTGAGGCCATTCAAAACTAGCAGATCTTGAAATGTTCCCCTGCTGAGTCCCTGCTCATTCAAGGAAGTTCTTAAGAAAGAGATAATGAATATAGGAGCCTAATGCTTTTAAATCCACTTGTAATTAATAATGGTTAAAGCCTTCCCATGGCACTGCAGCTTCTCTAGAATTAGACTAATGTATTGGAATGCAAAGTACCAATTCTGATGCCTAACAGCTTTACCCCAATGCCTTCACAGGTGGGGATGGTTACTGCGAATAAGGTTTGTACTCACACCATGTGCACTGTCAGCTGAACTGCTCTGTTTGTAGCTTGAGTTTGGACATGCGCTTTGGAGTCTGTGCTGTCAGCTGTACCTCATCCCACCTAGCATCCTGGCTGGGAGAGGTCTCAGCACCTCTGCTGCTGCATTTGAGTAGGCCTGTGAGCATCAAGTTACTCCTTAGCTGGAAAGAAGTAACACTGCAAGTCCCCAGAACTAGTGCCCAGGTCAGGTGTGATGAGCACTCCCTTCCCAACAGGTTTGCTCTCCTCAGTGCAGGCAAATATTACAGCTCATGGTCTTTCCTGCCATTCAGAGGATTATGGTTGCATTCTGATGTAGCTCTCACTTTAGGTTTGTAGTTCTTTTTGACCATATGGAATTTATTTGGCGAAATCCAAGTCAGTATGACTAAGCCCCGTGCAAAACAACCCCAGCAGCACCTGCACTCTGGCATGTTTCACCTGTCAGCCCTCGGCTGCACTAATAGCACCTTCTGCTCAGGCCCAGCTGCCCCCACACCCTAACTGTCCCGTGTGGGGCAGGGATGCTGCTGCTGCATTCCGAGCTGACACCTGCATGGCAGGCTGGAAGAGTTGAGGCTGCATTCCCAAATTACCTCCAGATTTGCCTGTTTACAGCAAAGACACTGAAATTAGTATTGGATTGAGAAGACAGTTGGAAATAGTTTGTGGTTTGTTTTTTTCATTTGGAGAAACAAGTTGCCCACAGAAGCTGTGGCTGCCCCATCTCTGGAAGTGTTCAAGGCCAGGTTGGACAGGGCTTGGAGCAACTTGGTCTCCAACCAAACCATTCCATGATGAAACTAGCAGTAAACAAGCTGCTTAAGGGGGTTTTGTCACTATATTTAAATACATGGGCAATTTATTCCCAAGCTGAATCCAGAAGTAAGGCTGAGCTCTGGATCTTTGCGGCCCTTATAATTCGGTTAAGAACAGGAGCTGTACTGGTGAGTCAAGCTTCAAGGAACGATTAACCTTAATTTCTAAGTGTTCATAGTTTGACCATGTTTGTTTTCATTTTGGGGTTTTCCTGGTCCTGAGGAAGTTGCTTTAATGATGGCAGGTAGGAGAGTTTGTTTCATCCCAGTGTAACTGGAGAAATCCTTGTCTTGTAAACAGCAGCCAGTGGGTGTGCAGGGCTGCTCCATTCCTGGGGGAGCTGGAATTGGGCTAGGCAAGCACCTGCCAGATGGGAGTGATGGGCACAGCCTTATATCTCTCCTTTCAAATGCAAACCATAGCAAATCGGTCAAGTTATGTACTGTAAACACAGCATGAGAGCTCCAGGCAGGAAAACCAGGACAGGAAAGCTGCCGAGGGAAGATTCTCTCTGAAACTGGTCAAGAGACCTAGAAAATATTGTCTGTTTTGCTGAAAACCTCTTGGGGAGCAGTATGTGATACTCAAGCTCACCTCCAGCAGTGCAGGAGGGTCCACCTTTTCCAGATCAGTCTGCTGTTAAAGGATTAATGCTCTGAATTAACACATCACTGCCTATCACAGAGGAGTATCTGCTCTGATACTTACACTGCACATGTAAGCACTCACAGACTCACCTAATTCATCATGTGCAATCACTGGTTTAATTTTAACCTGAAAGAGTGCGGGAAGATGGTTAGGAACAACAGAAGCCAAAATTAAGTTACCAGCATACCTCATAATTACCACAACAGGAATTCTGAGCTGTCTTCAGGATGCTGTTGCTTCCTTTGTGTGCTGGACTTGAGTAATGCCTCACATTTATGGTGTTCAATTAAGAAGCCCTAGAATATTCTAATCAAGAATTTTATTAAACAATCTAGATGTTTGACCAGCATTCTGTAGGAACTGTATTGGCAAGTTCAATGGTAAGGACCAGGCAGATGATTGGCCACAGCTGTCCCCTAACTGATAATCATGTGTGTGCTAACCTTGACTAACCCCGGCAGTGCCCCTGCTTGCTCGCGGCCCACGGGGCATGGCCAAGGCACCTGCTCTGCTCTAACTTACTAAAGTGCTGCACACCAGAGCGTGTCAAGTGTTGGTGTCTCACTGCCCACGGACAGAAATGTAGACACGGTGTGTTTCGTGCGGAGGCTCATTCCGTGTTGGACGTAGCTGTACTGTGCTGTGTCAGAAATGTTCCTTCCCTGTGTCACTGAATCCCAGAACAGTTTGGGTTGGAGGGCACCTCTGGAGATGATCCAGTCCAACCCCCTGCCCAGGCAGGGTCACTTGGAGCAGGTGACACAGATAAATGTGCAGGGAGTGGGACTGGATGGGCTTTGAGGTCCTTACAGCCCAGGCCATTCTGTGATTCCATGACTCAACTTCCTGCTTGGTGTCAGACCAGAACATGACCGAGTTCCAGCTGCTATCCCAGAATGCAGATCCCTGCAGGTTGTGAGGCTGAGAGGAGCAGGGGAGGCTGCACCTGGTGCCTGCTTTCCCCTCTTCCATGTCATTAGCTCAGAAACCTTCAACTTGAACACTTCTAAAGTAACTTCTGGGCTAAATTCAGGCCTTTGTGCTTGAGATCCAAGTCCCAGGCTCTCTGGGGTGCCTGGTGTGCCTCTCTGTTTGAAAACAAGGCCTTTATTTGGATTCTTTATTGACTTAAGTGATCTAAATCACTTTCTATGTGTAACAGCTGCTGGGTTGCAATGAGGGATGTCTTGGCATTTGTAAATCAGCTTTCCAAAATCCTGACAATATTTTCAGTTCTCCTTTTTGAACTGTTAAGGATTTTTCTGGTCTTATAATTCTAGCTACCAGTCAGACACCAGAAATGCAGCATTTGGGGTCCTTCTTGGACACCTTGGCTTGAACAAAATCCTCTCCTCAGAAGGGGCAAAGACCATGATGTGGCTTGTCATACCCTGGAGGGGGTTTAGTCTGCTTTAGGGTTAAACCATCTCTGCCTCGTTTTGACACTATCGATGTCCCTGTTGCTTCTCCAAGTCACAGACAGTGGTAACCTGGTGGATGATTTAGGTGCCAGGTTATTTTGCTGAGTGTTTTGACATGAAAGTCCAGAGTAGCTCTTCAGGGACATTGAGGAGTCTGATCCTAAATCAGACTCACTGACCTCTGTTCTCCAGGAAGAAATGGTTGTCTATTACTTTAGTTACAAGATTAAACCAACATCTGTAGGGGAAGCAACTCCAAGCTGTTCAGTTTGGCTCAGACCTTTAGTGCCCACACCTGCAGGCAGGTGCCCTCCCTCTGTCCAAGAGTCTTTGTTGATGTTTCCTTTCCCTCCTCTAAGGACCCGCCCAGGAATACCCGAGTGACTGACCCAGCCCTGTCCCAGCTGCTAAACTTGCTGTTCCTTTTTTGTGCAGACTCTAATTCCAGTATTCCAGAACCACTTGCAAACCCTCCTTCAGAGCCTCCTACAGAGCCTGCGAGCAGAGAGCTGCACAACCACCTGCTACTGGACATTGACCACGACACGGAGAGCACCGCACTGTGACGGGAGCGCCACGGCCTGCAGGGCTCCCCTCCCGCCAGGAAAACCCTCACAGGGAAAAGCTCCTTCTGGCCATGTGGCACAGCTGCATGGAGTGGGGAACTACTGCGTCCTGGAGATAGTCATTTACACAATCATTCAGGCTGGAGAAGACCTCTGAGATCCTCAAGTGCAAGCTGTGACCAATCTCCAGTTTAGCCACTCAGAAGACGCTTAATGATCTGTGTGTCGACAATGGTTTTCACTCTCTTGGCTGGAAGGAATGGATCCCTGCAGGAACTGGCCTAGGAAGCGCAATCAGTGCTGATCCAGGTGGTATCAGCTGAAATTCCAGAAGAATAAGAAGCAGAACGTTAGCTATTTAAAGTGCATGTATGTGTTCTGGGAATAACCTCGATGTCACGGTTAGATTTGTAGCCCTAGCTGTTAGCCCCTGCCAGGAGCTGCCTCGCAGGAGACATTCCCGCGGGATCTGCTGCACGTTCTCCTCAAACCATGCCCCACACCCTGCCTGAGTGCTGTGGTGACTGCTGGTTCTGTCACCTCAAACTGTGGATGTATCAGTGCCTTGAAGGACTGTCCTGCTCTAGGAGGAACTTCTGTCTCTTTGATCATTTCATTGCTATTACGATCAGTACTTACCCATGGCATAGTCACTGTATTAACCTGCTTGTGTTCATGTGCAACTGTTCCACCAGGAGACTCTGGAAGAGGGTTCTGTGCTTTCCTTGGAAACAGTTGAGTTTTGAAAGAACTCTGAAGCAGTTGTTCGTGTTCAGCAGTTGGGTGAACATTTATAAAATTAAAGATTGTCTTTTGTCAACTTAAGGCATCTTCATTCTAGTTTTGTTGCTCCTAGGGTGCCCTGGAGGTCTCAGTGATCCCTGGGCTGTGTAGCTCAGAGGCACTGGCTGCTCAGCTCGGTGTTCCCTGCAGTGGGAGCACTCTGGGAGTGAGTATACATCTGCTCCTTGATGTGTGGATTCATGTTAAACACACGAGTCCAGCTGCAGAGGGGGACACTGGATGCAGCCTGTGTCACTCAGGGAACTGAGATGGAAGAGGCTAAACTCTTTGTGTGAGAGAGGAAGAGGAAAGTAGGCAATGAGGTAACATAAAATAGTTGAATTAATGTACCTAACCTGTAAATTCCTTAATGCTCCATAAGACATTTTATTGACATTACTAAACTAGACCTCAGGCTTAACTACGAAATAAAACTGCCTTTCGTCAAGGCCTTGACAAGTCACATCGCATGTGTTACAGTTGCTGTCTCTGAGATGCCCCAGCTGGAAATCACGACGGCTGCCTAGTTGTTTCCTGGCCAGACACCAGAGAATCATTTCATTGAGGCTGGAAAAGACCTCAGAGACCATCGAGTCCATCCTTTGACCCATCACCACCACCTTGTCACCTAGCCCAGAGCACTGAGTGCCACATCCAGTTGTCCCTCGAACACCTCCAGGGCTGGTGACTCCACCACCTCCCCGGGTGTTCCAATGTCTAACAGCCCTTTCCATGAGGAAATTCCTCCTGATGTCCAACCTGAACTTCCCCTGAACAGGGAAGGTGACTACTCCTAGTGGGTGTAGACCTACTTTCCTCTATCCCTACACCAGCCCTGTAACAAGTCCTTACAACTAAATTCAGTGGCATGAGCCACAAACTCCAGTGCTGTGACTGAATTGATGTTCATCCCCCAAACTACACTGCACACCCCCTCTCCCTCAGGCTTTCTGAGTGTGTTTCATGTGCCCAGGAAGGATCCCCAAGTGACAATTCTCTTTATATGCTATAACAAAAGTATTTCCTTATTTCATGGGCTGCTGCAGCGTTTCTGGGGATTACTGCTCCGTCCTACCCCTTGGTACTCCCTGCACGTGTGTGCCTTAAGGTTTGTTACAACCCTGCGATATTTAATGTATTCCAGGAAATTCTGTGTCAGGTGGGTATGAAATAGGGCTGTGGAGCGTGGGATCCCCTAAGCCCCTGTCACCTCTTAACAGCCCCTGCCTAGCCCCAGGGGGACCAGCCAGAGAGGCTTTGTAGGGGACAGTGGGAGGCTGTGTGTCCCCTCCAACCAGGCACCCACCTGATGCCACCCTGCCCCTGCCCCCAGCCAGGACACCCCCAGCAGCCTGGGGAGTGGGAACCAGCTCTGGGGAGAGGAGAGGAGCACCAGGGCCACCTCTGATGTGGCTGTGTGGCCCCAGAGCCCCTGAGGGTCTGGTGGAGCCCAGCAACAGCCATGCTGGTCCCCAGGCCCTGGCAGCCCCCCAGTCTCACAGACTCCAGGCAGGCAGGGAGCAGCTCTCACTCTTTAATAAGTTTATCTGCAGCTACACAGGCCCCAGGGCCAGGGCAGGTGCCTGTGCCCCAGCCTGCTCCACAGAGAGGATTCGGTGCCCGGCGGTCGCTGGTCCCAGCCGAGGGATCTCATGGGTAGCTCCCAGAACATCTGTGGGTGCCCAGGCAATGGGCTGTGCCCTGGCAGCACCTGGTGGCTTAGGGCTGGTTGAGGTCGTTCAGGTGTCCCTGGTGGCAGCGTCGGGGCAGTTTCCATGCTGGATGCTGGTGTCGGTTGGTGTCACCATCAGACCATGAGTGACAGTAACACATCAAGAGCTCACGGGATGGACCCATCAGCACTTGTGGCACACGGGGAGGAAGCTGAACAGGCACAGCTGAGCCAGCAAGGCTTGGCAGAGCATGGACAACAGCCCTTGGCCCTCCTGCAGGCACTCGGAGGTGTCACTAGCCCCTCAAGGCTGGAAAAGCTGAACCAAAGGGGACCCAAATGGTTGTAGCTGGTTACAGAGGCATAAATAGGAAGAGAATCCAGACTTCCTGAATTCCAGGCGGTGCTCTAAGCCCAAAGAGCAAAATTAAATATTTAAAATAACAAACAAACCTTCCTCAGCTGGTGGGTGCCAGTTGGGGTCTGACAGTGCCAGTGCTCACCCTGGTCACAGCCAGGTCCCCATTAGAAACAAGGAAAGGATTAGGGAGGAGGGTCTGTCTTCTTAAATAAGGAAATAAAATTTAGAAAGCATTAAGAATAACACTAACCCTCTGCTAATTATTAATATTTACACCAATTAAAATTAGTGGATGTCATCTGTGCTTGTATCCCCATGGCTATGCAAAGTATGCCCAGAGGAAGACACCAGCACACACACATATCAGCAGGTTGATGTTGAGGACATGTTTCACCAGTGGTTTCTCCTCCAGGGAAGCCAAGGGCAGGGGCTCAGGTTTGGCTGGCGCTGTGCTCTCGGTGCTCTCCTGCCTGCTCTCCATCCCACAGAGCCACAGCAAGGTGCTCAGCAGCTTCGAGCTCCCTTTGGCCTCAGCTGC
>NW_008692866.1:20693-27995 GCF_000695815.1 Acanthisitta chloris | reverse complement strand
ATGCCTCGTGCTCCTGTGCAAAGAGGTTTGATGCAGAAACACACCAGTGGTCCCTAAATGAACACTCCCCCTGTGCTGAAGTGTAGGGAGCCCTTCGGTCAGCATCTCTGGGGGCTGCAGTGCCAATCCCATCCTCCCTGCAGCTCTGAGCTCAGGTTCTGCTTTTCCCAACACTTTAAGCCACAGCAGCAGTAAACCAAACCTAAGTGCTGGGAAGGCAATGCTCATGCACAACAAGCTGAGACTTCCCAGCAGCCAGGAGAGCTGTGCCATAACTCATTGACTTACAACAGCTTTTTATAGATCAAAGGAAGAGGCAGCAAAAGCTGCAACATTACATAAACAGTGTGCTGAGCCTGGCAAAAGCAAGGCAAGTCCTCACTGGAGAATCACAGTGAGTTACTGCTCATGGTTGTACCTAATACCAACAAGTACAAGTTTAAAAACGTAAATCCTCCTTCACTGATCTGTCAAGAACTCAGCCCAGGGCTCTGTGCTCTCCCTGCTGCCAGGGATGACCAGAAAACACCACTGAAAGACAGAAATGGAATTCCATCAACGCAGTTGTGGATTTCCTCCCCTCTCCCCTTTTCCAGCCAGTTCTCCTGGCAGCAGGTGCCAGAGCACTGGTCACTGGATAATAGGCATGGCTCTGTCCCATCCAGCAGCTTGGCTTCAAGAGAGATGCCAGAAAAACTAAACTCCTGCTTAGGAAAAATGTCAGGTAAAGCCTTTCTCAGCCTGGAGAAGAGGAGACTGAGGTCAGACCTTGTCGCTGCCTGCAGCTTCCTCCCCAGGGACATTGCAGAGCAGCACTGAACTCTGCTCTCTGTGACCAGTGATAGGACCCAGGGAACCGCTGGAGCTGTGTCAGGGGAGGGTTAGGCTGGATGTTAGGAAAAGGTTCTTCCCCCAGAGGTGTTTGGGCACTGGAACAGCTCCCCAGGTCACAGCCCCAAGCCTGACGGAGCTCAGAGAGTGGACAATGCTCTCAGGCACAGGGTGCATTGTCAGGTGTCCTGGGCAGGGCAGGGGTTGGACTGGTGATACTTGTGCTCCCTTCCAACCCAGAGATTGTGTTACTCTATAATTCTATGATTCTTTCAGCACACCCTGAGGCTACAGAATTCCAGAGGAAGCAGTTTTAGCATTTCTTGTTTTCAAAGCCGCTCGAGGCCCAGGGCTGTGAGCTGTGGGTCTGCTGGCCACACTTACATTTGTTGCCATCAGCACTGCTGTCAGGGGCAGTGCTGAGGTCGAGGTGCAGAGCAGGGTGCTCAGCTTCACTCGCTCCCTTGGCCGTGGCAGGGCAGGGACTGACTGTCTCGTCCTGCTTGGCCGGAGGGTCCCCACGTGTGAACCAGGTGAGTCGGCTTATCTGATGGCATGAAGAGTGGTGTTAAAGAAAGCTGCTGTCAGGGTGGATTCAGGGCTGCCTCAGCCCCAGAGCTGCCTGCAGAGAGAACATGTCGAGGGGCCAAAACCTGTCCTGCTCCAAGGGAGCAGGTGAACAGCCAAGGAGTCAGCTGAAGTGCAGAGGCCATGGCCACTGTCAGGTTGGTTTTGTCTGGAACACAATAGCTGTTTGCACAGCTGCACCTCTGGAGAAGGAGCCTTCACTGTCTGGACTGCACACACACTTCTGTGTGGGACCATCCCCGGGTGCAGGCTGAGAACAGGGCAGGAAGGAGCAAAAGGAGTGGGAATTGTGGCCAGGGAGGGACAGCTCAAAGAACTGGGGGTGCTCAGAGAAGAGATTCAGGTGGGGAATAGGGTTATTGTCTTCAGCTATCTAAAAGATTCATTAAAGAGGGATGTTCTAGTGATAGGGTGGACAGAGAGGGATGAGCACAACATGAAGCTGGAAAGATTCAGGTTGGAGGTGAGAAACAGCTGCTCCTGGGAGGGCAGGTGAGACCTGGACTGATCGCACACCTCTGGGCATCTCCCACTGGGAATTTCTGACTTCTCCAGGTCTTTCAGAAATGCATCAGGTTATTCCCATCTTGAAGCAAGAGGATGTGCTGCTGCCTGACCTCTGAAGCCCCCCTGCCCCTCCTTTCTTCTCTCAAGGTCTTTCTGCAGCCTCAGTACATCTACTGAAAACAGTCAAACTGGCACAAACCTGTTCAGAGGAGAAGTGCTCTCTGCCCTGGGTTTCTCTTTTCTGCCAGTAAAAATGGTTCCTTGCTAAATTAGTAAGAGAGTTGGCAAAGATGACCCAGAAGCTGGAATTTCTTGGAAAATAGAGGGAAAAAGGCTAATTTGTCATAGATTAAACATGCATGCTTGAACTTAACAACAGCTCTTGGTAGCATCTACTATTGATCAGTGTCATTATGGGACCCAAATCAGAAATGACAGCAGAGGTGCTGGAGTAGAGGAGGAATTGCTGCTACAGGTGTGACCATAAACACAGAATAAACAGAAACTTCCATATCCAGTTCATTTCTCCCACATTATCCCATGGCTGCAGTGTGGGACATCCTGGAAACCACTGACAAGTGAGAAAGCAGGAGGTGACGCACCATGTCCGGGGAGGGAGGCTCAGTGAGGACACTGACGACCAACATGGTCAGGGTGGAGACAGCTGCCAGCACCATGGAGAAGTAGAGGTAGTGCATGTACTTGAGGACGCCGGGCCGGAGGTCGGCCTGGCCGCACTGCGGCTCGGGGTAGATGAAGTCCAGCACCAGGCGGACGATGCCCAGCAGCAGCCCAAGCACCAGGCCCCAGAACGCGCCCTGGAACAGAAGGGAGTCCCGTGCTGGGGCCAGGAGTGGCATCCACCCAGGCCCCAGGGCTTTTCTCAGCCTACAGGCTGTCCAGGCTGTCTCCAGACAGACTTTTTTTTGTGGCCTTTTCCTCCGTGTCTGTTCTTGCTGCCCAGGGCTGCCAGTCCTGGTACAGCAGTCACACAGGAACCTCTGCTCTGTGGGGTCATTAATTTTAGCCTGGAGGGGAAGGTTAACATCTCATACCAAAACATTCTGGAGAGTGATTTTGTATCCTAATGGTTGCCTAAACCCTTGGAGCTGTCAATTACTCTCCACTACTTGGGAAGACTTTACCCTTTACCCAGCATCAGCCTTAGAATCCTGGAATGGTTTGGGTTAGAAGAACCTTAAAGACCATCCAGTTCCAGCCCCTGCCATGGGCAGGCACCTTCCACCAGACCAGGTTGCCCCAAGCTCCATTCAGGGGCTTCTTTGTGGAGAACCTGGAGTTTAGGACTCCTGATGACATTTGTGCCTTGGGTAACCCTCCTGATGCAGAGAGCACAAGTCCATGTAATAAACAAGCTGATGGCTAATAAGCTCCTAACAGACTTCAAGATTTGTGAAGGACATCCAGCAGTGGAGCAACTCAGCCATGTCACTCCCCTGGAAATGACAGTGGTGACTTTAGAACCGAGCAGGAATTACTCCCTCCCATATCAACGATGGTTCCTTGGGTTGTGCAGACACCTGGGTGTTTTTGTTCTCCCCAACACGACAAGAGGCAGCAGAACTGCAGCCTGGGGTGGTGGGTTGAACCACAGGACCCTCATGAGGCCACAGAGGCCACATGCTGAGCACAGTGGTCATTACCTTTTCATTTGCCCTTTTCCAGAAGCAGCCCAGGATAAACACCATGGCCACAGGTGGCTGCAGGTAGGAGCTGATGGACTGGATGTAAATGAAGAGCTGCCCACCCTGGCCAGCCTGCACCAGTGGGATCCACAGGATGGAGATCACAGTGAGCAGCAGCACAAAGACCCTTGGCAAGACAAAGACATCATTAGTATGAGATCAGGATGCTCTTTTCCAGTTGCTCATTGTGGGACACTCCAGCTGGATGTTGCATGAAGACCTCCACGTGGAGTGAGTCCAGAGGAGGCACCAAGATGATTAGAGGGATGGAACACCTCTGCTATGAGGAAAGGCTGAGAGAGTTGGGATTGTTCCTCCTGGACAAGAGAAGGCTTTGGGGTGACCTAATTGAGGCCTTCCAGGACCTCAAGGAGCCAATAAGAGGGATAGAGAGGGACTCTGGACAAGGGTCTGGAGTGACAGGACAAGGGGGAATGTCTTCAGACTGATAGAGAGTAGGTTTAGATTAGATATTAGAGAGAAATTGCTCCCTGTGAGGTGCTGAGGCACTGGCACAGGTTGCCCAGAGAAGCTGTGGCTGCTCCATCCCTGGAAGTGTCCCAGGCCAGGTTGGACAGGGCTTGGAGCAATTTGGGCTAGTGGAAGGTGTCTCTGCTGGGGGAAGGGGGTGGAATGAGATGATGTTTAAGGAGCCTTCCAACCCAAACTGTTCCATGATTCTAGCCCTCCACTAAAGCTGTGCAGGCTGAAGAAGTCACCTCACGAGGCTGTGCTGAGATGTGTCTCTCACACTCAGACTCAGACATAACACACACATCCCAGTTCTCTGTACCTGCCAACGATCATCAGTTCCCACTCCGAGCAACGAGGACGGAAGTGTTTCCAGAGGTCCATGGTGAAAATGGTGCTGGCACTATTAAAGATGGAAGTCAGGGAGGACATGAGAGCTGCTATCATCACTGACATCATCAGGCCCCTGAGTCCTGGAAACAGAAGGAGAAGCAGAGCTGCTGAAGGATCCCCAGGACCCACGCAGCATGGTCTTGAGGTCTTCTGTCAGCTAGAACAATCTAAATCTAGTTTTAGCTCCAATTTAAAATGACAGAGATAGGTGTTGACAGCTGATCCTCATTGCTAGACATCTGTTAGACATCCCAATTTGACTGTTGGAGACATCTGGATACAAGACTATCCCCATCTCCCCTGTTGCCTGATGTCCCACCAAACCCAACACAGAACCCACTGAAATGACAGTTTCAGAGCATTTTCCTCCCTGAACTCCTCACAGACACCTGTGCCAACTCACCAGTGTAAGAGCCATCTGCAAGCTCTTACCTACAGGCAGCAGCTCCAGCACCAGCTTGGGGTAGGCAATGTCAGAGCAGCCAGATGGGTTGCCACAGATTTTCTGGCAGATTTCTGGATCTGCACAAGCCACCAGATCTGAAACAAGCAATAGGGGGTGAGAGGCAACACCCACAGCCACAATCAACAGTGTATCTGAACAAGTTACTCTGCTGAATGGTGTAAACAGCTTTCCAAGGGAAATAATGGAAGGTTGGGAAGCTTCCAGCAAATGGCAGAGGGTTATCTCAACACGGAGATGTCTGGGCCTGCTGGAGGAGGATCTGCATCCTCCATCTCATAACTGAAAGAAAGTCTCTTTATACATTGGGAATTTGATGCATTGGAACCTTTGAACTTACTCAGTAAAGGCTGTTGAGCTGTGTGGAGTAGCACAGCCAGAAAGAGGGAACAGCCCTCTCCCTTGGCACTGACCTGGGAAGAGAACCCGGCTGATCATGCCTGGCATCACCATCATAAAGAGGGGCAAAATCTTCAAGTAGGAGGTCATCAAGGAGCCTCCTTTGGCGTGGGAGAGGTTTTTGGCAGCGAGAGACCTCTGAACGATGACCTAGAAGTGAAGAACTGGGTTGGGTCGGCTGCTGGCAGGAAGCAGCTGGCTGGGATGGAGTGATAGGGACCTTGGTCTCCTCTAAGCTGTGGAGATCTCAGAAGGGTGAAGACAGAGCTTGGCTGTGGCTTCATAGTTGTTGCTTTGGATCCTGAGGACCTGACAGAAATGCAGACCTGAAGGGCACAACTTGTGCCATCCCAGCTGAGCCTTGGCCCTGCAGAACACTGAGCTGCAGAACCTGATCCTGAGCTAATCACACTCAGAATTCTCTGTTCTTCTTTTGGTGGGGACTTCCCTGACCTGCTAGCTGAGCCTGGCCAGGTCCACAGTTCTCCTGTCAGAGCAGGACAGGGTGTGAAACAAGCAGTGAGTTAAATAAGTGAGCAGGAACATCAGGGCTTGGGTTAGGGCTTCACCTTCCTGGCTCTGATGGAGGAGGGATGTTCGAGGGATGGGAGTCAGACCGCTGGAAAGTTGAAAAAGGGAGTTCACAGGTGGTTTACAAGTAGTGAAAGGCTTAAGTTAAAGAACAATCCAACCAAAACCTGATTTGTGGGCTGGGATTAACTGACAAACATGTTCTTATCCCTTTCTACATTGAGATGATTCCCAGCACTTAGTTACGGACATTTAGTTTGAGTCTTTAGGACTGAAACCACCAGATTTAACTGAATTCCCATCAGAAATAGTAAACCAATCCAGGCAACATTGGAACCTCGAGGTCTGTAATCAGGTTCAGCCAACCAACAGCATCTTCTCAGAACCAACCAAAGAAACAAGCAGTGACCCACCTGGTCTGTGCACCAGTACCACAGGGATGGGATGGTCATTCCCACCAAAACTCCAGGCCAGGGAAGGTCAGAGTTCACAGGGTCTCTGAAGATATGGAAAGCATCTGGTCTGGGCAGGCCACAGCTGCTGTTCTCCTTGCGGATACTGGGAATGGCATCAAAGTATTTCCTTTGCAAACCTTCCAGGCCACCAACTTCAATGAAGCCTGAAATGGGTCATGGGGCATAGTTATTACATCTTCCTAGGTCAGAGCTCTGCTCAGTCTCTGTTTTGCTAGGAGTGTTGTTACACAAGGATTTTTTGGATGGCAGAAGCTATTGACTCTCACACTGGACTGGGGGAGAGCAGAACACTCACTGCTGCTCACCCAAAGAATCACAGGATGGTTTGGGTTGGAAGGACCTTGAAGTCCATCCAGTCCCACCCCCTGCCATGGGCAGGGACACCTTCCACCAGCCCAGGTTGCTCCAAGCCCCATCCAACCTGGCCTGGAACACTCCCAGGAATGGGGCAGCCACAGCTGCTCTGGGCAATCTGTGTCTCAGCACCCTCAGAGGGAAGAGTTTCTCCCTAATATTTAACTTGGTGAAGCTTCTGTCATAATTTTAGTAGTAAGACCCCAGGGAAACACTCACTGAAAACCATGAGAGATACAGCCCCGATCAGCATGATGAGGGTCTGCAGAGCATCAGTGTAGATCACAGCTGCCAGGCCACCTGGAGAGCAGAGAGCACCAAACTGGGATCAACTGGATTGGTTTGGTCAAAGCAGCTCACATTTTGCAGAAGTTCTTGCCCAGCAGCCCAAACAGCCCTGAGCCTGGCCAGGGGTTTCTGACCATGCTGGGGGGCAGTTTGGCCAATGACTCCTTGGCTGGAGTTTCTCATGGATTGAATCATCATGAGTCATCATTTTGCCTCTAGAAGCCAAAGTCTGGTCGAAGTAATTCTACGGGAAATACATGGAAAAACTCCAAAACAAAGCCCAAGCTGAATAAAG
>NW_008692866.1:0-20677 GCF_000695815.1 Acanthisitta chloris | reverse complement strand
GGGGGGGGGGGGGGTGATGTTACATCACTGGGGGTGAGCACTGGGAAAGGAATAACCTTTATTTGTTTGGGATTTCTGCTTGTTCCGTGTGTGGCTGTTTTCCATTTGGCCACTCATAAGGCCTGAAAGGGCATCCAAGACTGGAGTCTTTCCGCATTACACGGCTCATTGTCCTGGAAATCCCTCACACCTCCAGAGAGCCCAAGGAAAATGTGTCCTGCAAACTCCTCCAGCAGAGCTTCTCCTTAAAGCAGACCTAAGACACACCCACCTGGGGTGGCCTATGAGGGTGTTCACTCACTCTCACTTGGTAGCTTTTTCTAAAAAGGTGAATTTTTGGTTGCTTTTCCCCCCAGTATCCACACTCATGGCAAAACCAGATGGTATGAGGTTGCAGGAATCCTACCACAAGCATGAGGACACTTGGTACAGGGCATGAACCACAGAATCCTGGAGTGGTTTGGGCTGGAAGGGACCTTAAGGACCATTTCCACCGCCTTGCCACGGCCAAGGACACCTTCTACTAGACCCAGTGGCTCCGAGCCCCATCCAGCCCTGCCTTGGACACTTGGATGTCTCAGCTCCCTGGGCAGGATCTGTAGTAGGATCTGGCACCTGGCCACGTACCTGACACTGTGTAGACAGCAGTGATGGCCAACAGCCCTGCCACGGCGATGTAGAGGTCCCAGTGCAAGGCCTGCTGGATGAACAGGGCCCCAGCATACATATCAACCTGGAGAAAAACACAGTGGCACAGTTGCAATGATGAACATTACCAAGCCTCTCAGAGCATGAACATTTTGGTGACCAACCCATCTCCTTTATGGGAACCAGTCTGGTTTGAAACTGCTCATGACCCCCCAGCTCCCTGCAGCATCTCCTGCCTTGCAGTGGGACCAAGCCCAATTCATTCTTTAGCCAGTTTATTATCATTACTGATCACGGGAAAGGCAGTAAAAGTGATGATGGAGCTGTCACAAGAGAGGGGGAGTGTGCACAGCTCTCCATGAGAAAGGCATTTGGATGGGATGAGCTTATCTCTTCCCAGTGGGAAGAACTGGGCTGGCCTGGGGACTGGGGCACCTGCTGTGCAAACCCACCTGGTGTCTCAGCCACCACACTCTCAGCACCCATCAGCCAGAATGAGAATTCCTCCCTGCTGACATGGGTCAGGCACATCATAAGGCAAAGTGTCCTTGGGGCTGGGCCAGCCCTGACCAACCAGCTCTGCAGCTACGTGAGAACTTTGAGGTTTAGGAGAGGTTAGGACAGACAAACATGGGAGGACAGACAGCTATAAAACATCCTGAGTGCAGGGATTGTGTTATCAGAGATTTCATCAAATGGTCAGTGTTAACTAGTGGAGAACCTGAGCCTTGCTGCTCAGTGCCACCTCAACCCCAGGACTTGCACACATTTCATACAGTCCTGGAATGGTTTGGGTTGGAAGGACCCTAAAGCTCATTTCATTCCACCCCCTGCCATGGGCAGGGGCACCTTGCACCAGCCCAAGTTGCTTCAAGCCCCATCTAACCTGGCTTGGAATACTTCAGGGATGGAGCAGCCTCAGCTTCTCTGGGCAACCTGTGCTATCTTTCAGTGTAAAGCCATTCTCCCCTGACAGAAGTTTCAGGGGGTCAGAGGCAGGGTCAGACACCACGATCTGTGTAGAGGAAAAACCCCAGCAGCCTCGGTGTGGTGTCACAGTCTGTGCCTGCTGTGGTTAATGAGCAGCCACCGAGGGGTTGTGCAAGGGTTGATTCAGTTATTTATTCAAACAGCTGCAATAAATCACTGAACACTCATCTTCTAACCCTGCACCAGCTCCTCCATCCTTCTCCATCCTGCAATAACAGCACCTCGTGTCTGCATGGGCAATAAATGTGATAGGGGGAGAAACTGGGTGAGCTGCCAGAGGTGCAAAAGCTAACAACCACCACATCCATACTCACAGCTCCACCTTTGCTATCAGCTGTTGCTCAGGGCACTGACACAAGCCTTTCCTCCAGCTCTATCACTTATTACAGTGCTTTATGGGCAAAAAGAGGAGTTATTCTGTTTGTGTAGGTTCTCAGAACAACTCCAGTCCCTTCCTTGGGCATCTTGATAGTAAACTTTTCTCTGCTCTCCAGGGAATGGCTACTGCTTGCACCTCTCAGTCACTTGTTTCCAAAGTGAATTGAATCCAACATTTCCATTTTTTCTACTCACTGATATTTTGGTGAAGATGTAGATGAACAAGTAGAGAATTGCCAGAAACACCTGAATTCTTTTGCCTCCAAAACGTTTCCTCAAGTACTCTGGCATGGTCGTGACCTATGGAGAGACACAGCATCAGGGAAGGTGGGACAAGGTCATTCCCAGAGCTGCCAAGGGCTCACCCATGGAGCTGTGTGGGTGCTTTGCACTGGCAGAAGAGCAGAAGGGTTCTGATGCCTGCCCTGGGCTGGTATGTGGTTCCCAGCTGCCTACTTAGGCCAGCACAGCAGCTCATCAAGCACTGACTTTGCTGCGATGTGTGGCACAAGGTTCACTATAAACCACGACACGTCTGCATCCATCTCCTCGGGAGACGGAGTGACTTTACTCATTGCCAGGGGTAAGAGAGCAATCTGCCCCCCAAATCCACAGTGTTGGTCCCAGTCAGCACCTCTCCTCCCCATTACCCAGGGCACCGGAGCAGCCAAGTGCCCCAGGATTGACTCCAGGAGCAGCACAGGAGAGGGTTAAGCCCATGAGCCACACAGGTGATTCAGGTACCAACACTCCCTCTACTCACCCCTGATGCTATGTAAATGGGGAGGAAGAGCCAGGCCAGCACCAGGACACAGAACATCCCCTGCAAAGTGAAGGGAGATGAAGGTCAGGGTGGTCCAGGCTGCGATGGGGTGGACCACACGGACACGGGGACTCAGCCCCCAATATCTGGTGTCTTCTGGCTTGTTCAGCAGATCCTGAGTGCTGGCACTGCCAGAGCTGCACCCTTGTGTGGTGACTGGTTGGAGCTGCCCTGTAGAGCACAGAGGACTCCCAAACACTGTGCCACACTCACGTTCCACTCGTAGGCTGTTTTTTTTTCCAGACCCAGCCAGGCCGATGAAGTGGCCACTCCCAACGTTGCTAGCAAACAGGGATGCACCCACCTGGGGAAAGAGAGAAAATCAGATCTGAGCCTGGCACAGGGTATCCTTCCCAGCCTGGGGAGCACAGCGATGCTGCTCCCCCTCACAACCATGGGGGACACGAAATGCTCATCACTCTCTGCCATCACCTTCTTTTGCCTACAAGTTTAATGGCTCTGGCATCTCTCTCCAGCTTCTTTACCATTCACTGCCTAGTTGTGGGCATGTTTAGCACCATCCTGCTTCCAAAATAGGCTCTAGTCTCTCTTGGTGGGTAGGGAGCAGGGCAGTAGGCAGAGGTCATCAGGTTCTGGTGTCAGCACATACTGAGAGCCCAGCCCAGCCTAAATGAGCCAGCCCAGACAACAGACTGGCTCAGCACAAAGCTGTGTCCATGCTGGGGAATCCCCAGTTCATTCTGGAAACCTCCAGACATTGCAAGGCATAAGTCTGGCCCTCACCATCCACTTCCCCAGTCTCAGATCTGAGGGGAAAAAAGAACCAGTATATAACTGGGACTTTGCAAAACATGGGAGTAATGTTTATTTAGTCATTGCTGTCTGGAGAAGTAAACTCTGCTTGGGCAGAAGCCCTTGTCAGCCCTGCTGGGCACAGGGGCACAGGCAGGGTGATGGCACAGATACTCACAGGCCACCAGACCATCTGTCCCCCGGCGAGGAAGTAACCTTTGACAGTGCTGCGCTGCGTCTTCCACATGGACTGGGGAAGCAGAAGAGAGGCACATGGCTCAGCCATCGTTTCAGTGGCTGCTCAGGGCATCACCCAGAGATTTCCCCACTGGGAGACTCTGAGCTGTCATCAGGTGGAAACCAAGGGTTCCCTGGAGGACAGTTGCTGCTGGGAGGTCCTGGGGGATGAGGGCTGCGATCACCCAGGGCTCTGAGCCACACACAAAGTTTTCCATCATCTCAGCATCCTGATGGAATGTTTTCTGTGATAAGCAACTTAAATCACTGCAAATCAGAAAGGAAGGCAAACAGTTTTGGACAAGAACTGTGGACATGGAAAGGAAATAATTTGGGACAAGAGCTGTGGAATCCCTAGGTACTAGGCACAGCCTGGACAGACACTCAGCCTTGCACATATGGCTCATGGACTTCTCCTCCTCAGAGACAGTTCATGCAACAGCCTGAGAGTTATGCACCACATTTGAAGGGAGCAGCTCTTCATCTCTGACTCCTGACCAGGTTGTGCTGCTGCTGTCACAAAAGCCATGCCAAAGGATGTCCTCCTGCTTTAAGTGTGTACAGGCAGTGTTTTAAATCGATGGAAACTGCTGTCAGACCCCTGTGGACAAGCACAGGTGATTTATAGGACAGCAATTCCTTCCTGAATGAACAAAGCATTATTATTAGCAATACTAATAATACTTAGCCTCTTCCTCACCAGGGTTCTCAAAACCTTGGCAAACACCAGGCTGAGGAGCTCTCCTCTGGGGCAGGGAGGGCACTTCCTCAGGCTGAGGTGAGGAGAAGGACCTGTAAACTCCCTGCTCAGTTGAATCCAGTGAAGTGCACCCTGACTCCAGCCAAAGTAAAATAATTTGAGCCCAAACCATCCATATTTTTCAGCATAACAGGCACATATGAAATTTTATAACTTGTTTGCTTACCCACAGACCAACTGCAAGGACGAACAGGAAGTACAGCACGAGGACAGCAATGTCTATGGGCTCCAGAGTCTTCTGGGGAAACACATCCCACGAGGGGGTCACAGAGGTTGGGGTGATGCTGGTGGGCTCCATGGCTTCTTGGGCAGGCTGAGAGCTTCTTTGTCTTGATGCATATATCTGTTAAAAATGGTGACATGGTTAGAGCAGGATGTGGCAGCACCAGGAAGGTGCTGACTGTTCCTTCACCATTTCAGGGCTCTCAGCTCTGGCTCTGGCTGCAGTGCTGCTTGTGCTGGAGCTCTGGGGAAGGATCTTGTCTCTGGGGTTTGCCTTCATCCATGACTCCCTTTCTGTGCTGTGGAGATGCTGCCAGCAGACAGCCCAGTGTGGGTTGGTGGTATTTCTTATACAATCTTCTAGCTGGTGAGAAATGGAGGCATTAGAGAGAAGGTGTAAACAGCTGAAATGGGCAGAGGAAAGGATGAGGACATGGCCCAGCCAGTCCATGGTTCCCATGTGGCAGCGCTGCAGCACTGGCTTTGATAAGAAGCTGCTGCCAGAACTGTGTCCACGATGGGGTGTGAAGGCACTTGGACTGCTCCAGCAGTGCTGACATGTTCCTCCTTTGCCACAGCAAGAGCTCAAGCCCCAGTGCAGAGTGCTTGGATCTCCTCCCAAGTGAGGCCAATGTCCAGTGAGTGAGCTCTGCCCTGCGCTCTGTATCAGCAACATCCAATCACAGGGATGGATGTGCCCTCTGCCACACCAGAGCAGGCAGTGGGGATGAGCAGTAAGTACCCCCAGTACCCAGAGCAACTGGCACCAAGCGGCAGAAGAGTCAGTGGTGGAGCTGGGGCTCACCCCTCACCGAATGCAGATGGATTTCCTGCAGGTGTGTCCCCTCATGTGCTTCCACAGGAACAAAGCCTCATTTTCTTCTCCAGAAATGCCTGATGAGGAGATGTGGCACCACTGTAGGATCCCCAGAAGGGCTCCCTGGAGCCCTATAGAGCTCTCATGTTACCAGGCTGCTGCCCTTTGGCAGGAGCGGGATAAAGTCCAGGGCAGGAGGTTGGTCCGGTGTCTGAATTAATGCAGTTCCTCCTCATTTCCTCCTCCCCTCAGCTGGGCTCAGTCATGCTTTGAGAGCAGAGCAGAAGGCGAGTGACAGCCACAGTGTGGCCAAGGCCACATCAGACAGTCCCTGCCTGGACGTGGCTGCTGTCAGTCCCCAGGGAACCCTCAGTGCTGCATGGGAGCAGGTTTGGGATTATTCCTCTTACCCCACTGAGCTGAGGAGGTGGTTCCTCCAAAGAGGAGCAGAGCCAGCACTCACCAGCCTTGGCACAGCCTCACAGCCAACTCAGCCCCGGGTCCAGTCCTGGCGTCACTGGGACGCCTGTGCTGGGTGCCTGCTGTTCCCTGTCCTGTGCAGCTGGCCAGGTCCTTTGGCCTCTCTTTCACTTGCAAGGAGACACTTATAAGCTCCCCCCTGGCAAAGAGCTGAAGAAGGTGGGGCGAGAGGTGGCCTGCACTGGCCTGGGGCACCCAGCATGGATGGTCAGATGACAAGCGGTCAAACAAGTTCTTCCTCTGAACATCCAGTGGGCAGCAAAGCCCAGACAGGACAGGACAGGACACCAGCCTGTCCCACAGCCACATGTTTCATTCACAACTGCCAGCTTCAGCCTGGGTCCAGGTGCTGAGCTGCAGCTGAACCTGCCTTCAGCTCACCTGTGGCCTGAGGACCTGCCCGGAGTGCGACTCAGCTCTGCTCCTGCACCAACAGCACCCCTGGGTACAGCTGCTCAGGTGGGTGGACCAAACAGAGAGGGACTGGAGTGACAGGTGCTGTGGTGACAAAGGTGCTGGCAATGCTCAGAAGGACAAATCCTGCCCGGTGTCCCCTCTACATTCCATCCTGAAGCCCAGGCTGTGCCTGGACCAGCACTGCTGGGATCATCGATTTGCCAAAGCTCAGGCAATGGAGAGTTTCCAGCTGCAGGTACCATCCCACCCCATCACCTGCTTCCCATAGCTGGGGGTTGTAGCCCGAGACAGCAACAGCCTCCAGCACAAGAGCCAAAGATGCTAGAGAGCCATGTTCTGGTTGAGGGCAGCAGTGGCAGCACCAGGGTGGGATCAGGGACTGGCAGCACCTTGGCAGAGCCTTTTCCATGCCTTATAAACTCCCTGGATCCCACCAAATTCCTTGGGAGCTTCTGCCTGGCAATGAGGCAGGACACTGATGACCAGATCAGTGCTATCTTATGCCTTTAAGAAGCAATGTGTCTTGGCTGCTGCCGAGTTTTTACTGGCATGCTAAACCTCTAACTAGGAAAAGGAAAACAGGTTTGGTATGTGAGCCTGGGGAAGCTGCTAACCTGCTCCAACACCACCGATTCTCCCTCTGATACTGCTGTTTCTTTCCATCCCGAGACACTTCCCACCTCAGGACCCACAGCAGGGAGTCAGAGAATCACAGGATCATGGAATATCCGAGCCAGAAGGGACCCCCAAGGAGCATCACAGCCCAGCTCCGGGTGGCACGGGCAGGACAGACAGTGCTGCGGCTCCGGTCTCACTCGGGACTCAGCCACGCGGGCAGAGAGTGTCGTGATTGTCCCTCCGCAGCTCGAGTGGAGCGGGACAGCTCTGCGGGCACCTGTCGCTGCTCTCGGTGCAGAAAGCAGAGTCGGGACGCGCTCGGGTGGCACTGCCAGGGCTGAGCGCGGGTTGAGCTCCTCCTGCGCTGCCGGGCGCGCTCGGATCCCCAGCTCTGCACAGTGGAAATTTTGCCCGTGTTGTGAATTCAGCTCACGGCCTGGTGTCCCCCGGTGCCTGGCACAGGCGGCGGAGCTTTCCTCGCCAGGGACTGCGCGAGGGAACAGCCGTGGCATGGGAATGAAGGCGCTGCAGCTGGTCCATCCTCTCCCGCCGGGGCCGGGGGATGCAGCCCACGTGGCTCTCGAGTAACCCGCGGGACCGCATCGCTCTCAATGCCTCCTCAACGGAATTTTTAAAGTATTCCCAGGTCCATCCTCCTACAGACAGCACGGCCCGCCGGGGCTGAGCAGCCCAGCGCAGCCCCAAACCCGACCGGAGCGCCCCGACTCGAGGGAGAAGCCGAAAGGGAACTTACTGCGCTCAGCTGGGTCTTATCCTGCTCCCCGCGCCGGGCACCGCCAGGGCTCTGCCAACTGACAGGCAGCTTAAATATTGCCAGAGAATCGGGGTTTGCCAGCAGAGCTGTTAACAGGGTCACAAGGAATGAGAAGGAATATTTATAGTCAAAGTTAAACTAATTGACCGAAGTTACTCTTTTGGTCTCCCGTGGCTCTGGTGAGAAGTGTATTATTTTCACTATCAGGGCTCCCGGGTCAAACTCCACGGAGTGCCATTCTCTTAAGCAATCTGTGCAGCTACAGAAGGGACACAGAACAATAAAAAATCCCTGCTGATGTCCCCTCGAGCTGACAGCCCGTGGCACAGGGAGCAGCTGACAGCCAGTCCCGTCTCTGGTTTGTGCCTGAGCCTCACACAGAGAAGGATCCATCCGTGGGCTGGGATTTGTTGCACATTGCTGAGGCTGTAGGTTCATCCCAGAACTGATTCCCCCTCTGGGACTGGGCTGCAGGTTTGGCTTCAGCATCATCTGTCTGAAAACCCTGATAAACCATTAAGGTCAAAGCACACAGAGAGAGATGCTGAAGAGAGACCTCACAGCACAGAGAGATACCAAGGCAGGAGGCACCTCATACATCCCTCGGGGTGCACAGAGCCCCAGGCAGCACTGCTGAGGAGCTCCCTCCTGGGCAGGAAACCTGTGAGCTAACCCACACCCCAGCAGTGGAGTTACCATCTGAAATTCTACTGCAGGTGACCCCCTAAGGGCACATTTTAACCTGCCAAAGGGCAAGGATATATGGGATATTGGGAAGGAATTCCTCCCTGTGAGATGCTGAGGCACTGGCACAGGTTGCCCAGAGAAGCTGTGGCTGCTCCATCCCTGGGAGTGTTCCAGTCCAGGCTGGATGGGGCTTGGAGCAACCTGGGCTAGGTGTCCCTGCCCATGGCAGGAGGGGGACTGGATGGGCTTTAAGTTCCCTCCAACCCAAACCATTCTATCATCTATGATTCCATGAAAAACTCAGTGTCTGTATTTTCTCTCACTGTTTCCCTCTCAGAGTTCTGATGAACATAACTAAAGCCCTTTGAATCTTGCTTTAATTTGATCTGCTACAGTCTGGAAAGCCCAGATTTTCCCAAATCATATCAGAACAAGGTGGATCCTCAAGGGCTGCAAAAGCAGCACTCAGGAGCCTCATGCTGCCTCCCAGTCTGTGCTGTATTTTATCCTGATTTACAGCCCTTCCAGCCTGAAGCTGAGATCTCTCTTTGTCTCTTTGGCATCTTTCATGGCACCTGGACAATCATTACAGGTCATGGCCCTTCAAACCATTCTCAAGATAGTCAGAGGGAGGCTTCATATGTGGTTCCACTTGAAGATCCTGGTGCTATTGTATCCCAGCTGTGATCCTGTCCCACCATGACTTTACTCAAGCTGCTCATTTCCTCTGTGAGAGTCTTTTTTCCCCCCGTTTCTTTCAGGAAAGGGTGAAAATCCTTAAATAATGCGAGGTCTGGAATGTAAACCGGGATTTTCAGGGGCAGGGTTTGCCAGGTTGTGATGGAGGATGGCAGTGGCACCCACGGAGCAGGAGCACCACGGCTGCATTCCCTGCACTGCCCCTGGCTGCTGTCTGGGTTGGTATTGCCCTCCAAGGACAGGCTTTCCTGTGAGGATGACCCTGTGATCTGGCTGACACAGGAATTCTGTCCAGGCTGAAGGAGAGGCTTAGCCTGTGCGTTGGGTCTGGGGAGGAATTACCTCATGTCTGCTGCATCATAACCAGCAAAATGGGAGTGTGCAGGGAATGATGTGATTGTCGTGTGGGACATGGTGCAGTGGGGGCTCTGGGACAGCTTTCCTGCATTCCTGTGGTGGTCTTGGGACTCAGTCTGGGTGGTGGGAGGTGTGACAGCCACACCGGGTGGCTCAGGGTCTTGGGGCTGCGACATAGACAGGTGGGATTGGCCAGGGAGGCTGAGGAGACATCAGGAGGGGTTTGAGCACTTCAAACAGAATCACAGGGTGGTTCAGGTTGGGTGGGATTGCTGGAGGTCACCTAGTCCAACCTCCCTGTTCCCCTGGAGTCAGCACTCAGGATCATGTGCAGGTGACTCTTGGTATCTCCGCGGAAGGAGATGCACGTGCCCAGCAAGGAACACTTTGGTTAACTGCACAGAGCTGTGTCCCTGCCACCAGGGATCCATCATGCTGCTGTAAACCAGCTAAACTACAACCAGAACATCTGATATGGAGCCAGTCCCTATCTCTCTGCTCTTAGTGTCAAGGGAGATAAATTGCTCTGGGGCTCACCCTCAGCCAAGAATTCATTTTCAGAAGGAAACAATTCCCTGGCTCATACACTCACTGGAGAAAAAAAAAAGTCCATAGTATTTAAAGAATTTGCTTGATCACCCCAGCCTGGATGCTGCAGGTCCCTTGGGCAGAGATTCTCCCCAGCCCAGCCAGGTGAGACTCCCTGCAGGTGTAAGTGACCAGTATTAACCAGTGCAGTGACAGAAGTGCCAAATGCAGAATTCCTCACACCATCACCAGCAGTTTTGGACAGAAGACAGAGGTCTGTGCAGTCAGGGGGCAGAAGGCAGTAGCTTTATTTCAGGAGTAGCACATAGGCATTGGGTAGAGACTGACGTGTGAATATACATAGTCCTGTTATCAAATCATGTAACCAGCAGTTCTGGTTCTTTGAAAATATTCACATAAAAATACCAAAGGTGTTGGAGTTCTACCTATTTTGGAAAGTTACAACATGTAGCAAAATCTATGTACAGCAGTTTCTCTCATGAGAGTTTTGAAAGAACCTCCAGGGCTTTAAATACCGAATACGTTAAAAAAAAAAAATCAAAGGAATGCAGTGTGCAACATCCAAGAGGGAGAGTGGAGCGGAGGAAGCATGTCCCTATCACTGTCATCGGGGCAGGGACAAGGCTGGACCTCTGGGAACACAAGGCTACGCACTACCTGGCACTTAAAGCTGTATAAACAGAGAACACCTGTGAAAATATACTTCACTTTCTACAGCAGGGTTTAAAAAAGTCCCGAAACCCAGAGATTTGGTGGGCGTAAGGTCTCCCAGAAATAATGCACCGGTTGGTGATTGTGTCCTTGAGCAGAGGCTGCAGGAGGAGCTCTTGCTCTGGCAATAGGTGGGAGGAGGGTGACCTACAGCTTGCCAGGGCTGCCACGGGCTGGGATGCGGGAGCAGGACGGGGTGAGAAGGCAACGGATGCGTTTTGCACAGAGAAAAGCCTCAGAGCAGGAACGCACTGTGAGTTTGCTGCCAAAGCTCTCGGGGCTCCAAGGCACCCGGAGCTGCACGCACTGACCGCGGGGTGCTGCTAGCCCTTTTGGCCCGGGGGACAGTGCAGAGGAACTGGGGACAATCAGGGGTTGGGGACAGATGGATGTGCATGTTGGAAGGTGGACATGCACATCAGAAGATGGACATGCACGCTCCTGGAGTTCCCTGGGATATCCACCGTGAACAACTGGTCACACAACAAAGGGACTCAGGCTTCCAGCCCTCAGGAATGACTAGAGGAGGTATTTCCCATGGTCTGCCGTGCCTTGAAGCAGCACTCAAGGCTGCAGAGGACTCACTGTTAGGCTACCAGGGGTTCTGTGCTTTCCAAGGAGGCACCAAAATGCTCAGGGATTTCTGGTGAGTTCCAATGAGCTGATGGTGTTAAACTCTTGGAACAGCTGTAAGCAAAACTGACAGCCAGGAAGGACCTGTGCAGCTTGGTAGGACCATACTGGATCCATGTTTGGGACCACATTAACATGCCAGAAGGGTTCTGAAAGGTCCTACTGCTTTCCATTGCCACTGGCTGGCAACAGCAGGGGATTAAAGCCTCTGGGCCACCTCCAGTGATCTCTGCTCTACAATTACACTCTGTTCAGGTGGAGCTTCAGCCTCGTGCTCTGCTCCAGGGCAGAAGGACTTGGAGAGGAAATGGAGAACAGTTCAGCAGTATTGCTCCTTAGGGTCCTAGGAGAGCAGGTGCTGGTGGCATCCCTCTTCCTTGCGCTCCCTTTCCCACCTGACCTGCTCTGGCTTCACAGGGAGTCTGTAGCTGGGCTTTAACTCCAGCCCTGAGGCTGTCAGGGTGAGCAGTGCCTGCCTGGGAAGAGCTCCTGATGCTCAGGCAGTGGCCATGGGGACTGGAGAAGGTATCAGTTACACTAGTTCTGGGCACTCAAGAGAGTGGGGGTTTACCAGATGTGTCTGAAATACTTGGCCCAGTAGTGCACTGGAATTGAAGGGTGCTAAGCAAGCTGTTGTCAAGCCCAATGTGGTGTTTACCTTTGTGTCCCTGTGCCTCACCCTCACACCATCCACTGTCACCTGTGGTGCGTTCCCAGTGACCACCTGCCCCATCCCTCCAGCCATGGCTCTGCTTGCTGGGAGCAGGTGGCAGCGGCATATTTACAACCAAACTGAACAGGAGCAAATTGCACTTTGTTGGCAATGAATTGTTGCACCTCGGGTCACTGCAGGTCCATCACCAGGCCAGGGGAGAGGTCATCCGGGGGCTGCGCTGGCTCTCGCCCACCTGCACGTCACAGAGAGCTCTCTGTGGGGACAGAGCAGAGAGCAAAGGTGAGCATCGGGCATGGGCAGGTAGTGGCCACAGGTTGCCCAGAGAAGCTGTGGCTGCTCCACCCCTGGAAGTGCTCAACGCCAGGTTGGATGGGGCTTGGAGCAACCTGGGCTGGTGGAAAGTGTCCCTGCCCATGGCAGGGGTGGGACTGGATGGGCTTTAAGGTTCCTCCAACCCAAACTGCTCTGGGGTTCTATGAACAACTGTGTTACTCTCCCTGGGGCTGGTGCTTGGACCATCACCCTCCTTCAGCATCCAGCTCCACACAGCAGACTTGTGTGTTGGACAAATTGCACTTTATCACATTAGAGAAACTGCCTCTTACAGCCACTCATGTACAGATGCTCACAAACACCTCATCTTGCTCACACCACTCACACACAAGTAAAACACCTCACTCACTCACTTCACTTCACAGGAGAGCCCTGATTGGCTCTGAAAGTTCAACTCACCTCAAACTTGCTCATGAATTCTGCAAAGATGCCAAAGAAAGCCTCGGAAGTTGTCATTTTGGAGTCCTCCCCGAAGAAGGACAACACCTTGCTGAACTCCTCCATGGCTTTGTGCTGCAGCTCATCCAGGGACCGCATGGCAGGCTGGGCACTCTCCAGGAAGGACTGAAGGAAGTGGATTAAGGACAAACAGCCATTCCACGGGGCTGATCCATCAGGATCACTTATCAATCTCTTATCAAATGGCTGCGTGCCAGCTCAGGTGTCAGCAAGGACCTGCTGCACAAGCAGGTGTGGAGGGTGCTGGGCACACCCAGCTGTCCCTGACAGCTCTGAGCTGAAGGACACACTCAGCACACCCTCTGGCCTCGTGGCACTGGGGCTGTGCCAGGCAGAGGCTGATGTGCACTACAAAAGCTGCTTCCATGCTGGCTAAGGGTGAGGGGAGATTTCCACCAGTGCTGAGGTGGTGCTGGACACAGCCAGGCTGCTCTCCAAGGAGCCCCAAGGACATCAAAGTGGTTTTACTGGAGGTCACACTAGTGATTTGCCCCTTTTCCAGAAGGATACAGTCATCACTATTGCAAATCTGTCCTCTGCAGTCGCTGGCATATTGTGACAGGCTGTCTGGATGTCACTGACTGTGGTGTGCAGGTCCTTCAAGTCAGCTGTCAGTGTCCTCTGGTTCACTGCAGGAGAAGAGTGGAGTCAGCAGTGTTGGGAGATGTAGCTCTGGGCTGATTCCCATGGCAAAGAGAGGGCAATGAGCATGGGCCATCAGACAAGGGGTCAGGCTGTCTGTCTGCAGGGCTCTGCACAACCTGTCCACCAGGCAAGGTGGACAACCAGACCACCCTGCTGCGATCAGCAGGTTGCCAGCAGCTCTTGGTGCTCAGGCCAAGAGATGCCAAGAACCTCAGAAGGAGCCTGGAACATGCTAAGGACAAGGAGCTTGCAGGACTCAGGGGCATGAGAGTAGTGATGGACACACAGGTACTTGGGAGGGGAGGGTGTGTGCACAGGTCAGCAGGACAAGGGGTGACACAGTATCACCCCTTGTCTGAGAGCTTCCAGTGACAAGGGGGTTAGTAGTTAGGCCAGATACAAACTCCAGCTGGGAAAGCTACAGGTACAGACCTTCCTCAGGTGGAAAAGAGCAGCTCCAGGCCTGAATTTGCTCCTTTATTTATCCACTGTGGCCCTAATTCCCAAGGGAATTGCTCACAAACAGCAGGGGATGGTGTGCAATGAGAATGCAGCTTGTGCTTTGCAGAGATTCATAGGATTGTTTAAAATCAGAGAATCATGGAACCATTTGGGTTGGAAAAGACCTTTAAGATCATCCAGTCCAAATGTTACCCCAGGCACTGCCAAAGCCATCAGTAACCCATATCCCCAGAGTTGTAGAGAGCGAAAAGGTCTCCCTGAGCCTCCTTTTCTCCAGGCTGACCCCCTCCACAGCTCCCTCAGCTGCTCCTCCTCAGATCTGTGCTCCAGCCCCTTCCCCAGCTCAATCCCCTTCTCTGGACATGCTCCAGCCGCTCAGTGTCCTCCTTGTGAGAGGCCCAAAACTGATCCCAGAATGGAAGATGCCTCACCAGTGCCCAGCACAAGGGGCAGGCACTGCCCTGCTTCGGTGGCCACACATGACCATTCACCATCCAACACTGGTGGACACAGGATAACCCCAGCATCTGTGTGACTGTTTTTATTGCAGCCAGTGGTGCCGTACGGTCCTTAGTCAACATGACATAGCTGTGACTGGACTGTGAACCCACGCTGAAGGTGTTGTACACCCTGACCCACAGTGATTGCAGCAGCAATAGCTGCACACCGGGGTGGAGGGAGCAGCAGCTGGGTGGGGCAGACAGCTCCTGGCACTTCCATTTCCTGTGCCTTGTTTGCACTTCCAAGGTACCTCTGAACTTGGGAATCACTTTTTCAAGTCAGAAGGGAACTTCAGGTTGGGACAGAGCCTTGTCTAGGCACTGCCAAGTGCAGCAGCACGGGATGGGTGGTACCTCCCCTGTCACTAAGCTCATCCCTCCTTACCCCTCTCCTCTCACTCAGGACCATTCTTCACTTGTTTCGGTTTCCATCCTGCTCATTCCAATGCTGTGCAGTTCATGGCTGACCCCAGACCCAAACAAAACCAAGAAGCAGTGCAGGGAGACACAGAACTTGCAGATACTCCTGTTCCTTTACCTTTGGCAGCAAGCGGCACTGTCGGAAGGTCCTTGGCAAAGCCCAGGAGCTCTGGGAAGTGTTGGCTAAGGGATTTGGCAAGAATGTGCAGGAAGGTGGATTTCCCATCAACAGTCTTGGTCGTGTTCAGCTGCAGCAAAGCAGAAGAAGTGAAGAGATGCCCCACAGAGGGAGTGTGTCTCGCCACGCACTTGCTGTGTGGCTCACCCAGGCTCCCAGCTCTGCTCAGCCCCTGCTCACATGCAGGGCAATGCCCAACCACACTGTGTGGTTAATGGTTAAATAGCATTTGTAATGTTTACACAGCATGTATGCCCAGATTAGTGGCACGGAGATGCTCCTTCCTGCAGGGCAGGGCTGTCCCTCTGTCCCCCACTCCTCAGGAGTCCCACCGCAACCCACGGGGGATAAAGACCTCCCTTTCCCATGCCATGACCGTGGGCTCTGGCCAGTCGAGGCAGGTTGGATACCCCAGCACACTGAAGCACCAGACTCCCATTAGGCTCTCTCTGAAGCCACCCCTGTGGGTCAGTCCAGCCCCTCCCCAGTTTCCTCCCTCCAGGGGTGGCTGCACCCGGGGGTCTTTAGGAGAACAGGTACAATGGACTGGGCACATATAGCTCCCAGTGTTGGTGCCTCCTGTACAGGAACGAGCCTGCCTCGCCTTACCTCGGTGAGGAAGTTAATTTTAAAGCCTGTTGTTTTGCTGGTCTTGGGCTGCCCATTGTTCAAGTAGTTTCCCATGGCCAGCACGAACTGCAAAGAGAAACCCAGGCAATGAGGGGCCTGTGACCTCCTGCACTGTATCATCCCATTTCCCAGCCTCTGGGACTCTGGATTTCTGTTCTCCACCTGTTAATGGGCAACCAGGCAACACCCTTCAAGGATCTAAGGAATTGTTTGGGGCTACTGGTCAGGAGTCACTTAGGAGGTTCAGCTCTCATCTGGAGATGTCTTTGGTCACATGGTGACCTCGTTTATCCAACCTGCTTTTTTTTAAGGCAAACCCAAATGAATTAACAGCAATTTGGGGCAGCTCATCTCAGGAGTGTCAAGGAGAAGCTGCAATGGGATTTGTTCTCTCTCTCTCTGCCAGGCACAGCCCACCCCAGGACCCCAAAAGTACCTCCTTGGGGGAACAGACAGTGTGAGGACCCTGATGGCACCACAGCAGGGCTGGCACAAGCCCCAGCCATGCACAGGGACCAGCCTGCAGTGCTACCTGCATGCCAGGGGATACACAGTGACAGTTGGGACAGACCCCACATCCCCCAGCCCCATCACAGCCCAGGACACCCTGGGTGGCTCTGCTGTGGTCCTGCCCAGCAGGTTTCTGGCTCCTGCAGCCCTCCCTGTGCTGCAGGTGGGTGCATAGCCATTAGTGATCTGCCCTCCTACATCCTCCTTAGGTCGGACCCGCACACGCCAACACCAGGTGATGGACCGTGGTCCAACTGGTCCTGAAGGGGTCCAGGACACAGCCATGGGGCTAGAGCTGTGCCCTGCCTGCCCATGGATGCTCCTATGCAGGTTATGGGTCCGTGGTAGCTGTCACCAGAGAGAAGGAAGGACTGCCCTGACCTCCAGGATCTTAGCCAGCTTCTTGCTGCTTTTGAGCTCTAGAGAGGCCTTGCAGATGCATTCGTAGCTGGCTTTGATCTCCTCTGTCTTCTCCTGCAGGGTGGTCTTAAAGTGCAGGCTGCGCAGGCGGATCTTGTACTCCGGTACAGACAGCATCTGGGCAACAGGAGGAGTAAGTGACTATCCCCATCAGCCACAATCCCTCCTATATGGTGCTTTTCCTGGCTTGTTGCCCTGTGCATGGAAGCAGGATGCATTAGCTTAGCACAGGTGACACACAGAGCAGATGGGCTGGTTTGCTGCCACGGGATGGAGAGTTTCACACCAACACCCACGTGTGACTTTGTCAACAGAAAGTAAATCAGAGTTGGGCAGAGCCACTCTTGCCATGGAGCAAACATATGGTACTCTTCAGCTCTAACCAGCTACTGTGGGAGCTGTCAGGCCCCTCAGGCATCAGCCCAAGCATCGCTCACCTACGGTCCCAGTGACCAGTGCCACCAGCTCCTCCCATCCCACCCCAGTGTCCTGCTGACCGGGGACGTGGCACATGCAGCCCTCCCTGCTCCCAGGGCACATCCCTGCCCACAGGTACCTGCAGCACAAACTGGTCAGGCTCACTCAGCTTGCCAGGGTTCTCCTTGTAGCTCTGGAAGCGCTGGACCTCCTCCCCATCCGGGGCATAGAGCAGGAGCTGCTTAATGTGAGAAGGCTCCAGACGGTCTGTCTCCATCGTCATCAGGATCTGCCGCAGCTCCACGTGTGACAGCTTGAGGTGGGCGATCAGGATGGCTGGGGGAGAGAGGTAAATCACTTGGAGGGGAGGAGGATGGGACCCTGGGGGCTGTGCTGGAGACAGACTGACTGGCAGGATGGGGCCAGGAGGTAAAGCTCAACCTCTCCACAGTGTGAGTGGTGTGGACTTCTGCTAGTGTCCATGGGGAGAGGAAGGGTTTTCTGCTCCCCAAGGCCCTGCAGAAGCTGCAAGGGGATCCCAAGAATCACTTTGGTCCTGCATCATGTCATGTACGTCACCCACGCATCAGGGCCGGCTGCACTGGAAACCACCCCTGCTCCCACATGCCCCACAGCCAGGGGATCAGGGTCTTTAAGGATCCCACCAAGCCCTCCCACCCTCTTTCCTATCAGAAGCACATCCTGGAAAAGCAGCACTGTCCTTTCACTGACCCATTTCGCCCTACAGGGCCATGCAAGCTCTGCCCTTCTCCCTCCCCAGGTCAATGAGTCACATCCCTTTCCCATAAAGTCACCTTGTTCCCTCTGCCTGGTGCTGAGCCCAGTCCACAGGGGCTCTGGGCTGCAGGAAAAGTCCATCCCAGCCAAGCTGTACCAATGGGATTGTGCCCATGGGATTGTGCTCATGGGTCTGTGCCCATGTGACTTCATTCCCTTTACCTTTCCAGTTCTCTACATCCCTGGTCCCACCTCTGGGCCCATTTTGGGGTTAGCTTCACGGTGAAGTTACTTACATGTGTTGTAGGCCTTTTTGTGGGACAAAATTTCAACCACATCTTTCTTTTTAAAGCTCTCAGGCATGAGAGTTGGCTCTGGAAGAGAAACTGAAAGATTTAATCATGGGTAAGGACAGGCTCAGTTGGCTCCAGCAGAGAGAAAACTGCCCTGCAAACACTGAAACCATGAATGAGAGAGAGGAGAACTGATACTTTGCACACAGCAATGGCTCCGGAGTCCTTGAATGCTGCGATTCAAAGATCTCCTCAATGGAGGACTCGGTTGGAGCTGGAAAAGGTAAAACGAGAGGTGAAACACACAGAAAATCCCAGACTGCTCAGAAACATCCCCAAAAAGGTGCCCCCTGGGAAGAATCCTGTTTCATCCCACTTCCACTGCCACTTGGGCACTGTGTCCCTTGGAGCAGGAGACATGCCATTCCACTGAGATGCCTCCCTCCAGGGTAGCCACCCTGGTCACCACCACTCCTCACCCTCTCTCTGGCTTTGTGGCACCCAGAGATCCCAGTGGGTGGGAGATCCCAGTCACTGGTGCTGCTGGAGACCTCAGTTCAAGAACGACAGAAGGGCTGCATGGGCAGGGAGCTCCAGACCCCATTGCAGATCCTGGGGGAACTAACATTACATATGTAAAAAGAAAAGTGTTGTTGTTTGTGATGATTTTTGTGGACACGGGAATGTCTTCATGGCTTTTTCAGCATTTTTCAGCATTCTCAAAGCACCAGAGTGGCACTAGGTGAAACTCTCCAGGAGAGTTTCACTGTTCCATGAGACGCACAGAGAAAACAGATCACAACAGAAAAGATAATTAAGGGAGATAGCAAAACCATCTCCACCTTAATGATCTGCTGTGCCACCAGCCACAAAGTCCTGAGTATGAACAAATCCATGCCATGGGTGATGTCACGGACTAGGCATTGCCTTGCTGCCCACCAAACCCCAGTTCCTCCCAGCTCCCCAGTCTCTGGTTGGTACCCGGACAAATTTTGGGGCTCAGGTACTTACTTGTAGGCTTCTGTGTCCCAAAGTGCAGTTCCAGGTCGAGGTATTTGACCATATCACTCAGCTTGTCATAATCTGAGTCTTCCCCAAGCTGCAGAAGGAGGAAGACTCAGGAGCTGTGCTGGCACAGGGGACAGCCTCACAGTGCTGGGCACCTCCCCTATACCCCACACCAAGCTTTGTGTCCCCAGAAGAAACCAGGAGAGGGTGGTGGCACTGTCCTGTGACTGAAGAACTCAGCCACTGCTCCAGAGACTGACTCAGCTCCTGACAAAGCTGAAATCCTACAGAGCATCTCTGTCTTCACTTGCTACTTGGGCACAATTTACTGAAGGACAAAATAGGAATTACAGAAACTTCAGGAATGTTTTGCAAAAATGACTAGGAAGAAGCATCTGTCTCTCCAGAGTGCCCAGGAGAGGGACCTGCAGGATTTCAAGTGCCTGTGGGACTGGCAGATGATCCCACAGCTCCCCTCTCACTGCTCGGGGCACGGAGAAAACAACATGTCCTGAACACCAGGAGAGACACAGAGGCTGGCAATTACACCTCAGGGAGGACAGTTCCCGCTACGAGGATTGAATCCACCTCCAGAGTTCTGCACCACTTTAAGTCCACAATTCCAAAGGATTATCACATCTAGTCTCACCCTTCGACTCTGCTTTTCGCCTCCAGTGTCCTGCCCTGCCTCGAGAGCAGATCTGGAGGCAGATCCTGACTGCATCAACCACCAGAGAGCAGGAGAGCAAGTGCTCCTGAGACACTCTCACCAAAACCAGCATCTTGGAGGCCTCCCAGAGCCCCTCCCCCATCCCAGCAGTTTGGCTCAAACAATCAAAAGGATGAAAAGAAATACAAGACTTTCTGTCACGTTGCATCTTCAGGAACTGCACTGACAGGACAGGGAATAATGGGTTCAAACTGAAAAAGGGGAAATTGAGGTTAGATATTATGAAGAAAATCTTCCCTGTGAGGTGCTGAGGCACTGGCACAGGTTGCCCAGAGCAGCTGTGGCTGCTCCATCCCTGGAGTGTTCCAGGCCAGGCTGAATGGGGCTTGGAGCAACCTGGGCTGGTCGGAGGTATCTCTGCCCATGGGTGAAACTGGATAAGCTTTCAGATCCTTCCAATCCAAACTATTGCATGACTCCAGGATTCTAAAATCTTCAGAGTTCACCCCCTTGCCATGTGTAGCCCTACAAGAGGCCGGGACATGGTGCTCTGGGGAGGCCACAGCCCCCAGCACTCTGAGCAGTGCCCACAGATGCTCCCACCAACCTGTACAGCCTCAGCACAGGTAACCATAACCCAGACCAGCCCAGGGCCATACCTGCCCCCAGATGGTCCCTTCTGAGTTCTCCACCTGCTCCCACCGCAGCCTCTTGACGCTCATGTGGTTGGACTCGCTCCTGCGGTGCAGCAGCCCCCGGTGCAG
>NW_008692865.1:24031-42816 GCF_000695815.1 Acanthisitta chloris | reverse complement strand
ATCCATAATGAGAACACAAAGAGCTGTAAATCTGTTCTCTCATTGCATGTTCATGGCAAGTTTCTCATGATTAGAAGTGTGATACCTCTTAAAAAAAGTGAGGGACTGGAACTGGAGATGACCTGCTGTGTGTAACAGCTATGTCTGCTGTTTCAGAGTGAGGCCCAAGAGCCAGAGCTTTGGGGCTTAACTCAAAACTAGGGACCTTGTCAACAGTGTCTGGGCCAGAGGGATTCTGTGTTAAAGGGCAGAAATCGTGTGTGCTCCGTGGCTGTTAACTTTGTACTAAGACACTACTAAACTGAAGTATAGAATTATAGAATGGTTTGGGTGGGATGGGACCTTAAACATCATCTAATTCCAAACCCCCTGTTATGGGCAGGGACACCAGACTGAGTGTCTCAGACTACACTGAGTTGCTGATAGCCCCATCCAGCCTGGCCTTGAACATTTCCAGGGATGGGGCATTCACAGCTTCTTTGGGCAACCTGTTCCAGTGCCTCACCACCCTCATAGTAAAGAATCCCTTCCTAACATGAAATCTAAACCTACTTTCTTTGAGTTTGAAGACATCACCCCTTGTCCTATCCCTACCTGGCCCTGTGAAGAAACCCTGTCCAGCTCTCTGTACGTACTAGAAAGAAAGCTGCTATAAGGTCTATCTGAAGCCTTCTCTTCTCCAAGCTGGATGGTATCAGCCTTTCTTCACAGGAGAGATGCACCAGCCCCTTAATCATCTTTGTAGCCCTTTGTTGATTTGAGTTTGAAGACATCACCCCTTGTCCTATCCCTACCTGGCCCTGTGAAGAAACCCTGTCCAGCTCTCTGTACGTACTAGAAAGAAAGCTGCTATAAGGTCTATCTGAAGCCTTCTCTTCTCCAAGCTGGATGGTATCAGCCTTTCTTCACAGGAGAGATGCACCAGCCCCTTAATCATCTTTGTAGCCCTTTGTTGAACTCTCTCCAATATGTCCATGTCTCTTGGGGAGCCCAGCCCAGAACTGGACACGGTCATCCAGGTGTAGTCTCACTAGAGCTGAGCAGATGCATCTCCCTTAACCTGCAGGCAATACTTTGTCTAATACAGCCCAGGGTACCATTAGCTCTTTGTGGGAAGGGCACATTTCTGGCTGATGTTCTACTTGGTGTCCACCAGGACCCCCAGGTCCTTTTCTGCCTACTTTCCAGCTGGGTGGCCTTCACCATATATTGGTGCCTGGGGTTGTTCCTCACCAGGTGCAGGATAGGAATAAAGAAAGGAGAAAAAAAGCAGCTGTCAGGGAAGGAGGGTGTGTGCTGTAAAGGTATGTGAAGCCCTATAGTCTACTGGAACTGGGCGAGTTTAGGTAGAAAGAAGAGAAAGGCATAGCTTGCTCAAGAGCACACGGCATTGCTCCCTGTGGAAGATCTTTTATATTCTTCTCTTGCTATTTTTAAGAGATACATTGAAGGTCTCTGAATGATCTCAAATGATTTAGCTCTGAAAGTCATCGAGTGCAGGAATGGTAAAGACAGTATTCATCAAGTGTGGTATCTTTGGAGCAGAACATGAATGAATTAAAAAGCACCCTTCTCTTTTGAAAGAAACTGGAAGAAAGAAGGAAAGCTCAAGGGTGTGCAGGATGTTGGGGAAGCGATGATAAACAGGGTGTGTGCACATTCTGCCGTTTCTCACTACTGTAATTAAAGAATAATGTTTGCAGTTGTTCCAGCTACCAAGACTGTGTGCCAGAAAAAATGTAGAGTGAAATCTATTTTACAGGGGGATTTTTCAGTCTCCAGTAGTTAAGTGTTTGGAGTCTCTCTGTGTATAAAGGCATAAAAATGGAGGATTATTCATGCAGCTAGATTATCTGCTGTTCAGACTCAACCCATACCTCTCATTTGTCCCTGCATTTGAATGGCACTGCAAAACTTGTCTGAAGAAACATATTTTTCTTTTATTTTTTTAACTATATTTTATTTTAACCACCATTTGAAAAAGAGTGATCAAAATTGTTACAAATTTACTGGAAAAAAAATGGCAAATAGAGGATTTGGGAATCAAAGGATGTTATGTAGTCTATTCATAGATGCACAAGAAGTGCCCTGTGATAAATAATTTGTTATATGATTTAAAAAAGGTTAAATGTAGGCTTTTGCACATTTTTCTGTAATGGCTGGCATTTCGTAGGTGAGTTTTATACTACTAGTGCAGTGAGGAATGTGGTTTCCTGTATGTTTTTTACGGAATCACCAGCTGTTGGAGACACCGTAGAGATCAGGTTGTGACAGTTTTGATGTGCGTTTTCTTATGTTGGTTTGTAAAATGGAAATCTATTACTTAAGCAGATTAAATGATCCCTTTTAATTGTTTTGATCACTTTAAAAAAAAAAGGAAGGAAGGCAGAGTATAAGAATAGATACCTTATCTGACTCATCACTTCAGTGTCTGTATGTATATATAGGCACTGTGATTTCTCTCTATTTTTAATACAGTATATCGAAATAACTCTTCTGAGAACAATTCTGTTGCAAATTTTTAGTCTTCTCTATAGTATTTGTCTGAGGGGATGGAGATAGCAATGTGGAAATTTCTTACTAGAGGTTACCATGTTTTCATCCCATAATTTGCAGAAAGGACCAAATGTTGCATTACTTCGAACTGTAATGTATTGTGCGAATCAACCCTATCAGGCTCTTGGAAGATTTCTTCTTTTTGTTTCTAGACTCAGCTGTTTACCTCTCCCTTGAAACTAATTTTAGCTCATCTAAAACATGCAAATTTTGTACTTTTGTTTGTTTGTTGTTTTTAGGGGAAGGTGGGAGTTGGGAGGCAGTTGTGATATTGGCATAGATTTAGCATTTACAGCAGAGGTAGTTTTCATCAATTTCTGACAAGGGAATCAAAGTGTTCTTTTTTGGAAGGAGAGATATTGCTTTTCCGTATAAATGATTGACTATTTTGTGGTAGTAGTCTTTATTTATTTGGCTCTCATCATGAAGAATAGCAAACTTATTCAAAATCTCAGTACATCAAAAATATGTCAATACATAAAACATAAGTACTATTCCATACTACAGTCTATGCAAAAAACTATGTTAATAAGATGTGAAGGTTGCACTGCTAAGAAGTCAGAAAACATAAATGATAAGATTCTAGCAGCCACATTAACGGAGCCACATTTCACATCCTCTATATTTTATGAAATGCCTTTGACAACATAAATCAGAAAGAGAAGGTGCTATATATGTGCAACATGGCTCAGTTAATGTTGCTTTTGGAGCTTAACATCTCTATTTTCTGACTGGAGAGTTTTTTAATCATGTAATCTTAGTGGTTTTTTACTTTCTTTTTTTGTAGTTTCTCTTTTTTTTAGAAGAGAGGAAAATTGTCTGTACTAATAATGGGTTAGCTTATGTTGCTTTGATTTAAGCTGCAGTAAAAGGCAGCACATAGAGAGAGCACCTCATGACAGGTACATATGTGATGCCATATACATTGCACTGACAAGTGGTGTAATTGTGCTGCTCTGCACTTTTTGAGGAAAAGGGGACTACAGGCATGTGTTTGAAGTCCTGTCCTTTCTATCCTGCACGTTAACAGTAGTACAGAGTATGACTGCATTGCAGACTGCAGCGCCTTGTGAAGATACTTGAGCTACCTTTTTAAATGAACTGGCTTGTGTACAAGAAGCAGTCTGGCTACAGGAGTGTGGATCTCCCTCTGACCTAATTCACCCTTCTATAGAGCACAGCAAATTAGCCAAGCACAGCTTTTGGTGTAGGCTCCTGCCAGTATCTGAGCTAGTTTGCAGATCTGTGTACTGCACTGCAGTCTTCAACATAGACATACATTTAATGACTCTGCAAAATCCACTACCTTGCAAGTTCTGGAATGGGGATTATTGTGCTGTGACACAGAAACATGCTTTTTATCCTTTTGCTTCCTTGCTCTGGGTCACAGGGTGGACCAGTATCAGGCCCAGTGTTAATATTTTAAAGGCTCTTAATAAGATTTGAAAGTTCATACTTCAGTGTAAAGGCAAGCAGTCTAGGAAGGACAGCAACATAGGTGATCGTTGTGACCAATGTATTGTCAAAAGGTCAAAGCTAAGTGATAAGAAGTAATAGAATTTATAGAATGTGTGAATAAAATGCCTTAGCATCAGGATTTCTGATTTACCTCTGATTAATAGCCTTGACATTAACACCCAGCTTTTTACTTGGTTTCCTTTTAGATTTTTTTTTCTTTTGGTCATTCAGCGAGGACCTGCAGCCTTTGTTAAGACTGTGTGTGCACAGACATGCTGGGGTTGGACATGTTGATTTGAGACAGGAGACCATGCTGCCCTAGCTGTGATAGAATCTTCCAATGAACATGTACCAGAGGATTTCCCAATGCTGTATAAGCTCATTATATTTTTCTTCTTTCTATAATACAGCAAAACATACAGATGAAGACCTGGGCTTATGTGAATTTGAAAGTTCTAGATATTAATCAGATTTTTTTTTTTTAAGCATGTGAGAGTCATGACTTTTCCATTAAGTATGGAGAAATCAATGGTTTCCATGTTTGGGATAAAATACTTGGGTTTTGGCAGAGGTCTAACTTTGGAAATCTCAAGACCCAAGCAGTAGGTGTTTGCGAAAATCACAAGAGTTTTATTAGAAGGTTTGATGGGAACTGTGTAACAATTAAATTAAAAGAATTAGTATTAAATTTGACTATAACATTTTGTTGACTGAAAGAATGTGCCAGTTTACTCCTAGTGTAAAGTACCGGGTGGTAGGGTGCTTTTATTTTTCTGGGAATCCCCTTCTATACATTTTATTCTAATTTCTATGGAATTGCGGTGTTACAGGTGCTAAGAAAGTGGAATGCTGCTGCTGATTATATTTCTGAGGATGGTCCTTATTTCACAATGTTCAGGTCTGTCTCACCGATTCTCAGCAGAGCAGGCCATTGAACCAGGTAGTGCCACCGTTTATTCTGAGTGCCACCCCTGCCTCTGGAGTTCAGCTTTCCTTCTCTCTGTGAGCTGATCAGGCCGGACACAGCCATTTTCCCCCAGATTTTTGTATTGTGACACTGTGGTCCTCACCTTCTGACTTGTGCTGTTGCTTTCTACCAGTATCATCCAGGGTCTGCCTTACTTTGTCAGCACCAAATAGATTGCAGGAGAAGCAATGACCAATGTGGCCAGGACTCTTTCCATGTAGTGAGCATTATCATGGTATCTAATGTGTTCAGATGGGTCTCAGAGTGACTTGGCAGAGTTTGTTGTGTTGGGGGCATGTAAAACTTCTTCCATTATTGACTGAATCCAGCTATTGGGTTGGTTTAAAAGTGCAGTAGCTGCATATTGCTGGTATTATTAGTGTACCTGTGCTACCACACTAATTCTGTTACATTTTAATTTAAAAAATTATTATAATTACTGTAATGCTGTGTAATGATCCTTCTCCTTTGACATCAGTCATGGATTGCACATGCAAGAATTACTTAAAACTTTCATTACTACCAAGGTATTACCTGGACAAAGAATGCCTGCCACCAGACCCCTCAATCAAGCAAGAATTAATGGGCTACGCTATAGGTTTAATTGGATTTTCCCCATCTCTTTATGTTGGCTGCCAATTTTGTTTCTCTTATCCTTTCTTTGTGTTCAGAGTGGTTTGTCTTACTTCTCCGAAATAATGCTATGATCAGTCATACTTGTCTTTTAAAATAATGCTATTTGTACTGTTCAAGTCAGATAGGCATCAAAGGAGTTATTTCAGTTTCTGTGCTTGCCTAGAAATAGATTCGAACTCAGGTCTGTTCTCTCTTGAACTTCCCAAAGAATGTGTGTACTACCACAGGCATGCTGAAGTTTCCCAAATTCTCATCTCCTGCATTGTGTGGCCACAAAGAATGTGGGTGTAAGAGAGAAGGGGAGGGAGGGTTTACTTTATTAAGAAAGAGGATGCTTGGGTCATTCACTCCAAACGTTGTAAGTAATTGGCTTCAGATTTGTTTTGTTCTGGGGAGATTTTAATTAAGCTTTTTTTTTTTTAATATGCTGTTTAATAAACATTTGTCCATAAGCGGTATCTTGTGATCCCCATCAGTAAAGCAGGAGGATTAATTTGCATGTTGTTGTTTGTTATTTATTTAAATAGCTGCAGAAATTATACTGAGTGTTCAGCTAAGGCATTGGTGATGGGTCCCTAAACCGAAGAATAAGCATCTAAACATACGTGTAGCATCATGATTGTTGTATTTTAGGTGGTATTGTTTGAGGGTTTTTTAAAAACAGTTCGGATTGAGAGAATATGGAGGAAAATTCCAACATAGGTAACTGATACATTAAGATCAGAAGAAGAGCCTGGTACCCTTTTTCATACCAGTGTTTGGAAGTAGATTGCTAGGGAAAATTAAGAAAATGGACCAGTGTCCTAGCTTCTGGCATCAAGGTGTTACTGCCTTTTCAGATTGCTTGTGTTTGTTACTTAGTACCTTGCAGACCACATTTTCATTGCTCTCTGGCAGGACTCCAGTATCTATTGCAAAGAGGTTAGAATATAGGCATGGCTCTATCAGGTCAGATCAAGGGTTCATGTAGCCCTGTATCCTGCCTCCAGTGGAGGCTTTAATTGGATGCCTAGAGGAGAGTCAGAACAAAGCAACCATGTGATACTTCCCCCAATACTCTCCAAGCCTCCAGCTATTTTCAGTTCAGGGACTTCCTGAGCCAGATGTGGCTCTATATATTTGGTAACCCTCAGAGGATGTCTCTTTTGTGAACTTGTCCAGTCTTTGCTTGAGCCCACACAAACTTTCAGCTTTCAAAACATCAGTTTGGCAAGGGGTTTCAAACATCTGCTCTCGCTGTGATTTGAGAACCTGCCTCTATTGTTTTGAAGTTTGCTTCTACCATTAACTGCATCCTAACTGTTGTGTCAGACAAGATGCTTTTGTAGCTTTCCATCATATTCCTACTTCCTGGTGTCTTTTCTGTACTCAAAGGGTTATAGCTTCATTGTATGGAAAGTGTTCCATACCTTTGATCATATGGCATTTCCCTGAATCTTTGTGTCTGACCCTTCCTAATATGTCCAAGAAGTCTGATCTTCATTCTTAATCTGTCCGGATTTATTGGAAGAGTCATTGATCTTTTGTAGTCTTAAATTAGTCAAATTTTTTTTTTTTTTTTTTTTTTTTTTAAAGCAATGCTCCAATTCTCACCTACCAGAGCAGCTCCAATTTTGAGGCTGTGTACCATCATTAGTAATTCAGCTTTTTCCATTCTTGAATTTGATTAGACCTCTGGGGTGACACTGTATGGTCTTGAGCACTTCTTACCTTTCATTTGTTTGTTCCATTAGTAGTCCCATCAGATTCAAACACATCCATTGAGTCCCTCACAAAGGAGGACTCCAACCTGGGAAACTTCCAAGATTTTTCCACAGTGCACAGTAGAGCAAAAAAAATTGTTAAGCCTTTCTGTGATGCCACTGTGTTCTCTGTATCTTCTTTTATACCTTCATCATCCTTAGTCACTTAGACTCTCTGGCAGACCTCCTACTTCTGATGTGTTTGAAGAAATGAATCATTACTCATTTGATTGCCTTTCCTAGCTGTTCCTCCAGTCCTTTCTGGCCTGCCTTATTACATTTGAAGTGCCAGAGTTTACAGTCTTTTCTGTTTTCCTCATTTGGACCTGGTGCTGGCTTATTGAAGGGGATGCCTTTTTGCTTCTAGAAAGCTGTGATAAGCTATGCCGGTGTCCCTTCACTGTTCTCAAGTTTTTCTGAATAGGTGGTGAGTATTGGTTCTGTGCTTTCCATGTGGTTGTTGTTAAGCAGCTTTGATGCTGCCAGTCAGATTTTATTTCTCATAGCTGTCTGTTAGAGCTTCCTTTTAACAAGCTTCCTCCTTTTTATGTAGTTACACTTTCTGAAGTTAAGCACAACAGTAGTAGTAGATTCCTTGGATTTCATTGTTCCTGTAGGGATGCTCAATTTAACTGTTATGGTCACTGATGCATAGTGGTTCTGTTAAGCAGCTTTGATGCTGCCAGTCAGATTTTATTTCTCATAGCTGTCTGTTAGAGCTTCCTTTTAACAAGCTTCCTCCTTTTTATGTAGTTACACTTTCTGAAGTTAAGCACAACAGTAGTAGTAGATTCCTTGGATTTCATTGTTCCTGTAGGGATGCTCAATTTAACTGTTATGGTCACTGATGCATAGTGGTTCTGCAGCTGTAGGAGAGTAGATGATTGCTCTGGACTGAGCCAAAGGCAGTGACTCCTTGTGCAGGTTCCCTAACCATCAGCTCCATGGGACAACCTCTGACAGTTACCTGATACTTTGGTCTCTGCTTCATAGTTGCTTGCTCAGTCTGCATGGGAGGAGTTGAAATCTCCCTCTAATCAGTCTTGCACTGTGCCTTTGCTGATCTTGCTTAGTGTAGTGCTGGCAGCGTTGCCATAGTCAGGCCATGCCTGGTGGTTCAAGCACTCACTCTTCCTGATCTGACCAAGCTCTAAACTCTGCTTCGTGAAGTGGAGTTTTATTTTGATTTGTTTCTAAATGCTATGTAGTATATAATTTTACTTCGTCATCACTAGTCTTCCCCATGAATTCATATCCTAGGATGATGCAAACTAGTGACCCACTAATTTTTCCTTTCTACCATATTTCTGATGTGACTGCTGCTAGTGCTTTTGTTTGCAGTTTGACGTTCCAGTGATGCGTTCTCCTCTTTCTTTGTGTAGAAATAATTGTATTGCTGGAATTTCTTCTTGCCACTCTATTTACTCTGCAGTTACTATATGTCTGGTTTTGTTCTTTGATTCTTCTCAGAATCTTCACTTGGTGACTCAGAATCTGTGTTTTCATTTGACATGGCAATGCCACGCTTTGAACCGCATGTTCTTCTAATCCCCTCTCTTCATTTTAAAATTTCACTTTCTTGATCCTTGGGTAACAGTGATGTGGTCAGGTGAACTCCAGTCCTTCTGTACAAGTATCTTCATTGTAGAAATACTCTGGTTCCACATGAATCTGATCTTTTACTTTATCATAATCCTGTTTTGCTGTCAGGATATCTTTCTTTTTCTTTCTAGTGTTACTGGGACCCAGATGGACCACAACATAGGTTTCTCCTCAGCATTTCCTAGGAAGCAGTCCAGGCTCTGTGACCTTTGCAGCTGACGGGCAAATCACCATGTGGTCTTCTGTCAGATCCCAGACTCCAGCTGTCTGCTTGCCTGATGATATTCCAACACACCCTTTTTAGTTTGCATTTTAAAGGCCTCATTTATGCATCAGCAGGGAGAGGGTATTTGTGAGAAACGGTTGCTTTGGTCACGAAAACATCTAACTGACTGTGAAACGTTGGTGAAGGAAATGGAAGTGCAAGTGAAGAGAACAAGTGCAGAATTGGGGTTACAGCGCTGACCATAGGAGGTAGCAAGAAGTAGGACTGCCAACTTCTAGCAGGAGTAATAGGTGCAGATCAAGTTGTGATAACAAAACCAGCCTAAACAGGCATTTAAATTTGACTTAGTAGTATTATTATCACCTAGGAAATATTACTGTATTGTTAAATAAGTGTATTAAGTTAACTTTAGATAGAACAGGTATGTGTTCACATGTTGAGTAAACAGATTTATCAGCATGTGGGAACAGTTCAGAGATCAAAGCATTTCAGATGTGCTTAGGTATCTGAGACACTTGCTTAGGGCAGGGATGTGCAGGACCAACAGGAGGACCATTCTAGAAGGGAGAAGTCTGTGCTGCATCCGTCATTCATCTGAAATGATAGTTAATTCCAGAGAATGGGGAAAAGCACAAGTAGCTAAAATCAGGGCAATATAGACACGGTATCAGGAGCTTGTTGGAAGTGTGCTATTTCAAATATCTCAAGAAAATGTCTATTGATACAAGGCTTACAGACTAAAGTGATGCAGAAAATTCCTCTGACATTGCAATTGGCTTGCTTTTGGTTCTAACTTAAATTCCCCGTGTGTGTGTGTTCTCAGTACATGATACATGTGTGGATTTGTCTGTTAATAGGGCTTGTAACAGGTTGTTTTGTGTTGCACTGGTGTTATTTTTTTAAAAAGTTTTATCTTAGTAGGGGGGAGGAGACTGAGAGAGATTGGATCAAAATTGCATCAAACTCCATGACTTTTGTGTAAGGCTTAAACACACATAAAAACCTAAGGGTTGTGGGCAAAACATTTAATAAAAATTAGTCCATGATTGCAAAAAAACCCCAAAACCAAAACAAAAGGCATTTCTCTTTCAATGTCTGTTTTAGAGTTGTGCCTGTTTTCCACAATTCTGCTTTTGGGTAGAATGATTACTCTGTTGATTTGCCTCAGTACTGTGCCCATGGAGAGGAAACATTTAAAATAACTGCTTGTGTGTTTTAAGGCTGGGCATTACAGGATGCTGATATTCAGAAGCATAGCATTTTCCTTAGAAGCTCTTCCTGAAAAGAGTAACTCTACAGAGCGCATGGGTTTATGCTTCCTGCTCAGGCAAGAGGATCTAAGGGCTCACATTAACTGTGGAGTAAGAGTCAGACCACCAGGTCAGGTGTATAGCTGAGGATCTCTCTTCTGGTGAGGTTGCCATACAGATGTGACACAGCTTGGTTTCACGTCCTTCTGCTTCAACTCATGCATTTGCTTTGCTTGGCTCTTCCAACAGATCCCACCTCAGTATGGTCAGCAAGGTGTAAGTGGCTACTGCCAGCAGGGCCAGCAGCCCTACTACAACCAGCAGCCTCAGCATCTGCCACCCCAGGCACAGTATCTGTCGCAGGCCCAGCAGAGGTACCAGGCTCAGCAGGTAAGAACCATCCTCTGCCACTGACAGTCACCCTGGAACTGAAAGTGTAAAAATAATCTGTGTGAAATGAACAAAACACACCCCTTACCTTTTCAAGAGAGCAGTGTTAATTAAATATTAATAATTAAATAATAAATTGAGTAAAATTAAATAAACATGGCATCAAGCTACATCTTCTGAAGAGTCTTTAGGGATATATGCACAAACACATCTGCACACACTTTCAGGCTTTATTTCATATCACCTTTTTTGAATAAAGCCAGTGTATATACCCCAGCAACTGTTAATTAATTCTACTTTTTAAAAGAGGTAACAGTTTCTTGGTGAGATGTCAGTGGAGGCTGGGGATTTTTTGTTGCTTTTGTTTTGTTTTCCCTTCACAAGACAGAAATTGTTGAGTACTCCTTCATCTAATGTGGTCACTACTGTTTCGGTTTTTGTGTTACTTCATTTGAGGGTAGATCAGTTCAAGGCATTTTGGAGCTGCTTTGTCAAGGGAGCTTTTTAAAAGATATTTTAAATTGATATTACAGCTATTAATTTGAATGTCATCAGTTTGCACATCTAGTTAGTGAAACTGCATAATTCAATATCCATTGCTGGATTTGAATTGTGCTTTATGTATTAACCATTAAAATCAATTTAAAGTGATTCTGGTTTTAACTAAGATCAGAAGTGAGAGTGTATGGGTCTGGTTCTCAGAGCTTGAGAAACACTTGGATTTTAGGTGCTGAACAAAATGGATGTGCATAGCTGATGCAGCTGAACATGTAGGCTCAGTTCTATCTGCAGTCTCAGCTCTGTTAATCATGGAGAGGTGATCTGGAAATGGAAAGATGAAACTAAAGCATACTCACCATCCTGGGAAATCTAACAAAAGTGAGTTGCTCAAGACTGGGTATTAGTGGAAGCGTCAGCACTTGCTGCAAATCACTGGGGGATTCGGTCAGGCGTGGTTGATTAACATTTTGGGATAATGCTGGTGCAATGTAGAAATCTTAGTTTGAAATAAAAATAGTATGTAAAATAAACTAACAAAAGATGCTGTTAAGTGGCAATGATACTGGAGGCTCCCCTCCTTTGACTTTAAAATAAAGCTATGATAATTTCACTGTGTAATTACATGTTAATTTTTCTTCATCTACATTTTAAAATTCCATTGAGAATTAACTTTTTTCATTAAAATGCTGAATGGTTTATGAAATAGAATTCTTAATTGTATCTATGATATTCTTGTAAATGTCACCACATTCCATCTTTTGGATTATATGTAACTGCAACTTTAAAGATTGCAATGGTGTTTTTAAATTCAATTTTCTTCCTTTTTTACTTTGCCATTAAATGCTTCATTTCTCTATGACTGGAAAATACTGTTCATAAGCATCCTGCTAAGGTCTTAGCAGATAACGTCCCAGTAATACAGCCTATGAGATGGAAGAAACACAGCTGCTCCGATGTCTACATATCACAGTTTGGGAAATTGAAATGGGGTTTTTTGCTGTCTTGGACATCTCGTCATATTTTAAATACTGTCAGTTCAACGGATTGAATGTTTTGGCTTAAAAAACACACAAAACATACCAACTATATAGGGGTTGGGAAATAACAAGGTACCAATTTATCTGTTGGTAAGTGTTCCAGTTACATCATTTGCTATCATAGCTGGTAAAGTGAAGGTTTGTGCAATGAGGTGAGAGGCATCATAGCAGGATAAAGACAAAATTCGAGTAAAGTCTTCCATATATTCTGGACTGCAGAGAACTGGGATGAAGTGAAAGGCAAGGACAGATTCACAGGTAGACAATACCAGTGTCAATGCAGCCAAATTTCTTTCTTGAGGATTTAAGGGTACACTGAAGGAATGTTTAAATCCAAAGTCCAAGAGTGATCCAGGGATCTGAAGGTCAGTAGGCATTTTTGCCTGAATCTGCAAGTTGAGATGATGCATTGGGTCTTCACCAATAGAGCCGTGGAGTTGGTAATTCTTAGTGCCAGAATTTCACCTGAAATTCTTCATGGTTTGTGAATGATTGTTCTTCAGTAGTGGTCAGCCTCTTAAGTTTTGAACTCTGGTCCCAGGTTCTGAATTATACAGGCCTTTCCTGGAGTATTTGTGTGTAGATGGCACTATTTTGGTTAAATAATAAATAGTACTAAACAACTTGGGGCTTCTTCTTTCCCCGCCTCTGGATCAGTTCCATGGCTGCTCTTCCTCCGTTTCAAGAAGAGTCATTAGGTGAACGCTTTCTCTCTAATTTTTCTCTGTAAAACCTCACCACGGTGTGCTTTCCCATTCCTTGGGAACTGCTAGTCTAGAAAACAAATTCCTAACTCAAGAAATTGAAGTCTGTACTTCTGACCCTTCAGTAACAGTGTTCTTTCTCTGCCAATAATGCAGTTACTGTCAAGTGGTAACCAGTGTACAATACAAAAATTAATACTAGGAAAACAAAGAAGTTGGGAGTATGTCAAATTCTACTGCTGAGGGGAAAATACCCCCAACTTAAAACTGTGCAGACTACCTTTGAGAAAAAATAATTTATTTGATGGAAATTTTAGCAAGAGAAATAGGAGTAGGTATTTGTGTCGTTTTAGGAGCTACCAAGTGGGGGAATGTGGGCAAGGACAGAGTTGGTACATCTCAGGGGCACAGTGGAAGGGGACAGATTGGGACAAGGGAAGTTGCAACTTGCTAAAAGGAGGAAAAAAACCCCAAAACCAGCAAAACCCACAAAATTACCATGAGGGTTTTCAAACATAGAAGGGAGTCCAGAGAGGCTGGAATCTCCATCCTTGGAGGAATTCAACGAGACAAGGCCCCCAGGCACCCTGTTCTTGCTAGACGTGCTTTGAACTGGAGGTGTGACTTCATGACCTCTCACTGAAGGTCTCTTCGAACATATGTGACTGTGTTGCTGTGACTGAATACTGCCTTTACATGTTCTAAATAGAATTTTAAAATAAACTACAGAATCATATACTACCTGTTGCACCAGTTGGTGGATCTTTCTTATTTCTACTCTTAAAAATATCAGTACATCCTGTTTATATAATCCTGTCAGTTAGAAAGCTGAGGTAGTCTCAGTCATACAATCTGTCATCCTTAGCTTTGCTCTTTCTTTCCAGCTTGTAAATGAGTTTCCTTCATGTTTTCTATATTCTTCATTAACCATTTTTGTGTCTTTTTATATTGATGTGAGTGTGATTGAACTGGTTTTACTTCAGGATGGAGAAGAAAGATGCCAGATCGGACAAAGAGGGCTTCTCAGTAATTTGCCTTATTTTCTCTACTCTTATTCTCTTTGTTTCCCTTGTAGATTTATGTCAGTGTACTTGTTTTGGAGATTATAAAGCTGAAAGTAGTGTTTATCCTGGACAAATGATGAACTTTTTCTTGCCATGTTTCGTTTTATGTAAAACCCTGTAGAGTGATATTCTGGGTATTCTGTTATGGGGAGAAAACTGATGCAAAATTTTTACAGTTAATGTTTTATTTTTGCTCTTTTAAAATGTGAGTGAGCTCCTGCGGTCAAGTATAACTCTGTGTTGTGCCTTAGAATTGGTGCTCATCTTCATTTCTCACATACTGTGGAAGTGTGAAGCCATTGCTGCTTTTTCTTGACTCCCTTGAATTCAGTATGCAATCTTGTCTAATAAAAGTACACAGATAAAATAATTTCTGGGACTGTTCCAGTGACTTGTGACTTTCATTCTTCTAATAAGCATACAGGGGAAAGAGGAGAATGGGATTTATTTGAATGTTTGAACTGTAAGTTGTTTAGATCTTTGCTAAATTGATTGCATGGTGGGCAAAAAGGGAGTTTCATAAGAGGTGATTTGATAGTAATACTGGCACAGTTTACTATAGAGCCATATTGTAAGCCAGCATCAGTCATCCCCTCTTCATATCAGGAGCCTGCTGTGTAAAAACCATTAAAGGAAGAGCTTTGTTTTAAGCAAATTTATTGCAATACCAGATTCATTGATCATTAGATATTGCCAGTAGATGTAGATACTGCCTTGGGTTTTTTGTGTTTTGTTTTGGTTTTGCTTTTTTAACTTCTTTTTACCTATACTGCTCTTTAAAAGAAAAAAGAGGAAGATGTGCTACACAACTACAGTGTTGCCCTTGGCAGGGTTTTTCATCTTGAAATGGCATATAAATGAATAAATGCTTCAGTTGTTTTTGCAGTTTTAAATCTTTTGCCATAAGTAGAAGTGATATTTTGCTCAAGAATGCCATGTAATTGCAAACTTAAACTGTCATCATTAAACATTATTTTGTTAAGATAGTGTGGTGTATATTTTTGGTTATGATGCTTTCCAACTGGCTTGTAAACAGCCATGTTTCTTGCTTTACATAGCACGTGTTCATATATATAGAGAGATAGGATCATGCCTTTGAGCTTTATTGTGATATTTTATGAGTTGGGACCATATCTCCTTTTGACAGATGAAATGAATCTGCAAAATAGTTATGGTCTTACTCTTAGTTAAACAAAACCAGAGATTTTATTTTACACCTGTTGCTTGCTGTTGCCCTGAATAAAGCCATCCTTTGTTTTATGTGTTCCTGGAAGCTTTCTGCTTGCAAGTTTCCAGAATAGAGTGGGATTATGCTTGCTGATCCCTTTTCTCACGTGCAGGCATGAGATTAAGAGGGGAAAAAGTGTGGCAGGTCCTTGAGGTGGTGTGTGCACGTGCCCTTTCCTGGGGCATTGGTTCTTCTGGCTAACTGTGCACACGAAGAATCTGTGTGTGTTTTTACATTGTTTTCCTGTGGTTACTATGGGCTTTTTTTTTTAAAAATGCTTTAAAGTAATAGTCAGTTCAGGCCTAGTCTTGAGTCTGCTTTTATTTCAAAGGCTAAAATGTTTTATCAACAAGGAAACAAACAAGACTCCTTCATTGTCAGGTTTTGTTTAACTGATCTTTGCCCTCCAGTATAACACCCTATCTACTGATCTTGGCAAGATTTCTTTCCAGTGCAAATTGTATAGGACAAATAAGGAGCAGACCAGCTGTTGGGTTTTTTTCTGAGAGTGAGCCAGAGGGGTGAATGTGGCTTGGGCCAGTAAGGATCTGTAAAGTGGTTTTGTAGTCCCAGAGAGAAAGGCATCCAAAGCAGGAAAGCAGCATAGATGAGAAGGTGGGAAGCATCTCTGGTGATGCCTCAGTCAGACTCTCCGGGCACAGGGTTAGGGACCACTGATCCTTCCACAAGGGGCTGCGATTTTGCTCTGTTTCTCTGAACTGGGATCAATGGTTGGAACTAGTCTGATTTGCAAGCCTGAGATGATGATGAGAACGTTCCTTCGGAGACATCTGTTTCTAGTGTTGAGTCAGTGCAAGGTAGGACAGATAAAACATTTCTTGATTTGAAACAGTCTTTGAAAATGTGAACAAAATGTGAAACTAATTAATCTGTTTTCATGTCCAAGCTGTATGACTGTCATGAAAACAGAACAAATTGTATTGTGGCAAAATGCATCAAATTATTAAAGTGATTTTGGTACAATGAGGATGAAGTATTGTTTTTAAATTCAATTTGAGCTGCTAAAGTTCTTTTAACAGTATAATAAGCAGCATGTTAATTAACATTGTCAAGCTGCTTTGGGGTGTAACACTGTATGGAAATACTGTTGTAAGTTAAGAACAACTCTGTTACATACAAATACCAGATTCTCTAGTAAGTAATACAGACAGTCCTCAATGAGTCCAAATTTAAGTTGTATACCTCAGTGCAATTACTCTTTATAATGAAATCTTCACTCTTGAGTTACTGGAAATTGGTGCAGAATTAGCAGTTGACTGTACTGTAGTTTAGTCTCAAATCCTGCAGAACTTAATTTAAACTTCTTTAAGGAGTAACGTACAGCTGCCCATGGCTTGAAGTTGAATAAAAATCATTTTTCCTTCTGTCCTTTCAGCTTTTGTGTCTGTAATCATCTACCACTAGATGAGTGGTTGCATTTAATATTTGTTGTGTTACGAGCCACAGGAAATGTGGGAAAGAACAAGCTTGTATGTTAATCTGACATTTGCTGCCAGGCATCTAGGAAAGCATTCTTTGTGGAAGTTTGCTATTACAGTTATATGAGAACTCATAATCAAATTTAATGTTCAGGAGAGATTGTTGTGTGCCATCAGCAGCAGTGGCTGACACCACTACTACTTGCATACCATAAATCCTTCATGGCTTCCATGATCTCAGCAACAGAGGTGCCTAGTGCTCAGTTTATTCTCACACTGTCCTGAAATGCTGGACTTATTTTTAGCTTAGGAGAAATTATATTCTTTCCAGAGTGAAAGGTGCAAGGGAAAAGTGATTTCTTTAAAACATTCAATCCCAGGTTCACGACACTAAGAACTCATACAGATACATGTACTTCTGCCAGCTTTTCCAGACTCCTTTCTGAGGGGTCTGAAATTAGAGTCAAGGAACACGAACAGTCTAACCTTCTATGAGGGCATCTGTTTTGGTGTGCTGAACCTTCTGTTGCCAGCCTACTTCAGAGAGGTCAGACAGACATCAAAATGCAGAGTGCAATCTTGACTTCTTGCATCTGTAGTAAAGATTGGCTGGACTTGTGGGGAGCAGGGAATGGGAACAGATATTCAGCAACTGTCTCCCAAATTCACACACCATGACTTAAATCCTGGGTTCTGGACAAGCCACCAGTGACCAGCACCTCTGAAAGGCAATTGTCACCTTACCTTGCTGAACACTAAAGTGATTTAAACTATTGAAATCCTTAGGAACCATACTGATCTTGTGCAGAAAACTGATTTATCCTTTCTGAGCCTTTCTTAAACAGGTGATATTTTCAGGAAGGGCAAGTGAGGTTTGAACCTGCATAAGTTCAGTGAGTACTTAACTGATTGAAATCTTTGCCAGTTAGATTTCTGCTTTTATAAAGTCTGATTTCATAATAATGATGCTGCTATGATAGCAAATAAGTGTGAAGCATATGGCTGTTTATCTGTGTGGCAGAGGTTACTTACTCAGCTTGGGAGTTCAGTGAAACTGTGACTCTTGTTGTGCTACATCTTTTCCCAGTAGTGGGAATGGCTGATTATTGTCCATTTGGGGACTGCTCCATTTGCTCAGCATTGCTTATATCATTCCAGAAAGTGTCAAAACTCTCTCTTTTTTTCCTCAGTGATTTCTCTCTGTATTTATAAGATTGTAATAGGTGCTACCTTGTCAGACTTGGAGAATGATCTTCCAGAGCCAAGTAGCTAGCAGGAATAGTCAGGCAGAAAAAGCAAGGATAATTGTCTGTAAACTCACACCTGAGCACAGACACAGAATTGAGGGCATAGCGCAGAGCAGCACTCACAGCAGTGCAGGCTTATTTTTGCTGAAGACATGTTGACTAAACCTAAAAATCTGCATTCAGATTTAGAGAAGACTTTCTTGGCCCTGTTACTTTAAAGCGAATGTTTACAGACATGGTGATCAATTTACACAAATAAAGACTCAACCTCAGCCTGTTAGGTCTGAAGACATTAAAGTTAGCATGTATAATTACCCCTTACACATACCTGTCTTTATAATAACTTGGACTTGTTAAGTGATACTACTAGGAAAAGAAAAGTATTTTATCTTGCAAGGTGGTACTACTGTTCATGTATAAAATGTAGCAATCTTGTTTATGCCTGTTTTATAATCTTCCAAAGGACTGTCAGTGAAAGTATTTGTTTGCCTCCGAGTTGTCTTAAGAACTGTATGGCACCTTCAGCCTAAAGTTCCCTCATTGTAGTTAAATTTTTTCCCAGTATGTATGTTCTTTTGCTGAGCTCATCTTTCAATGCTTTTCTGCCAAAAACGGGCTTTTCCATTTGAAGGAGGAATTTTCAAGGTCTCCTTTCTTCTCCTGAGAAACCAGCAAGTGCACCTCTTCAGGCATGTGCTGCTGATGGGGGTTTGATGATATCTGGCCAGATAGTCAGAG
>NW_008692865.1:0-23990 GCF_000695815.1 Acanthisitta chloris | reverse complement strand
ACCACCTGTACCCTGCTGGTTTTTAATTTTTATTCCCATGTTTTTGTATCATTCTAAATCTGGCAGACATTCTGCAGCTCTTGTGCTTGTAAGATGTGCAATGCTGAAAGGTCTGAGTTATTTCATGTACTACAATGAAGTTAGCATACAATATCATAAGGAAACTCTGGCAAGAAAAGCCTCCTTTCACCGAAATTGGAAAGAGAAGATTTAGTCTGTGAGAAAGAGAAGTCCTGTTTTGCTGCTTTAACTGGTCAGGTACTTATGTGCAGTCACCTTGTAGGTTTAGCAGGCAGTGTCCTATGCCCATAACACAAATCTCTGCAAATCTAAGGCAAAAGGTGGGGATGCTGAATCATTTCTTCAAACTAAAAACTTCCGTATTTATAAGTAAGTAATCCTGAAAGGAAACATTTCCCAGTTCAACTAGGAAAGCTATGTGAAATCTGTCATGGTTTTAGTAAGTTACGCTTAGAGAAATGTCTTTTTAATGAGTTTAGAAATACAGCAAGATACACGTGTTCAAATGTATTTCTCAAAGTTCTCAAATCAGTGGTTTGGCTTTGATCCACAAAGTATTGTTGTTGTTGTTGTTATGGTATTATTTAAAGTTTCTAAGTTCTGATTTCTCTCAGTATTTAAATCACAGAAGGTTAATTAAAGCAGTTCTTTATTTTGCGATTGCTTGGGAATATTAACCTCACAAAGTCTGCATTAAATCAGTGAAGTGACAGAATTGCATTTGCTTTATAAAATAGCTCTACAAGAGCAAAGACAAAGCCATTTATAGTTCAGTGCCATTAATTGCTTGGCATTTAGATATTAGTGTAGGAGTCAATTAATTAACTTGATAGTAAAACTACTGGAATGCAGGCTGATAAAAACTCTTCTGTTTTAGGAAATTAGTGATCATAACTATTGTTGCTCCCTTACCACTCTTCTTATTACTCAGTGATGTTTTTTTCTTAATGTTATTCTGAAAGCAAAATTAATATCCCAGAAATAATTTTATCCATATCTTTGAAATTTAGCTGTAAGTTAAGCAGAAGAGTGAGTTTATCAAGAGATACCTGATCATGTAATAGTAATTTCCTTTATGATCCATTAATCTGATGGCTGTTCGTAGACAAAGTTGTCTACACAAATGTTTTAGAATATAAAGCCACAAACACTGTTATAAGAAAAACTCTAAAATGCAAATACTATAGTACTCTGAATTAAGTGATAATGTTGTAAAGTCTGAAAACTGCTAATAAATCTGAGTGGTTGTGGTTTTTCGGGTTTGGTTTTGGTGGTGGTTGTTTGGGGTTTTTTTGTTTGGTTTTTTTTGTTTGTTTTTTTTTTTTTTTTTTAGTTCTGCATGAGCAGTATATATTCCAAATTTCAGTGGTCTTGTAAATTACACCTCAAGGCCAGTTGCAATATAGCAGTATTCTCTTATGGCCTTTAAATTAACACACATTATTTTCCTCAGAGGTAGGGAAAATAAGTTTGTTAATATTTCCCGGAATAAAATTTACCACTGCATTTTTTTTGGCTGCCCATATTTTCTTTAATAATTGAAGATATTCAGTGTACATATATTTAGTTTTATTTTCTGCATTTTGCATTGGGATTTTGTTGTTGAGGCAATGTGTTGTCTGAATATAGACCAGAATATATTTTATATGTATTCATTATCCTATCCTGTATTGCCCTTTTGCTGCCTTTTTCCCTCTACTGTAGTTGGATTTAGAATAGATATTGTAGTGTGCACCTGCATTGTTACAGGCTGTTTTAGTTGTTGCAATCAGGCATGGGCAACAAAGAATGAAAGAGCAAATCAAAATAAGTAAGATATCACTTAAAAAACAAGTTTGCCTTTACATGTTGACAAAACTGCTTGGTGTTTTTTGTGGGAGAGAGAACAACTGCTGGTCTTGGTGAAATGTCCCTCAATAAATCAAGCTCTGCAAGTGCACAGCCTCTCTCTTCATGTCTTCCTCATGCTTCTCCCTGATTGCCAAGAAGCTGTCTTGGGTGTCTTCCACATGCATGTTTTTAGATAGAAAGCTAACTAACCGGCTATATTTGTTTGGGTTTTGGGTCTGCTTACAGAATTCATGAAGATTGTGTTCCTTCACCTGCACAAAGAGAGTTGATTGTTCTTTACTACCAGCTTTTAATGAAATTCACTGTTTTCGCATCACTGTATTAAAAAGTAGTCAGTAGTCTGGTCTGAGAGTTTTAAGTTTTCATCAGTTCTTTAAACTGTTCACCACCCCCTTACTCCCTCCTCGTGCCTCTTCCAGCACCAACTCAGTTGGGAATATTTTCTTTTGGAAAAATTGTGGTTGTGATGATGGTAGTAAAGACTTTTCTGCCTCAGACTATTAAAGAAATTGTTTGCTGCTGTTGGTTTAGACTGTTGCATTGTGCAGTCCATTAAATTGCTTATACTGGTCGGTGCTTCCTTTTGGAAATTCCTGTTCTTTCTGTAAATTATTGTTCTCTTTCCACTCCTTGGACGAAAATACTCTTCCATGTGGTGGGCTGGATGTACAGGTTTTTGCACACATACTGTGTGTCTTCGCAGACTGGAGAAAAAGAGGATGGTAATGCAGCTAATTCTCTACTTCGAGTAGCCCCACATGTAACACACTAACCCTTCACATGCTGAAAAATTAAGTTAACCAAAACAGTAGAGATCGGCTGAGATTACCTACTTTACTGAGTTTATTACAGACTTTTTTGCATCTGAGCTTCAGTTCTTTCTCCTATGATTATACTGTTGATAAAATAGTAGGTAAGCCTCATTTCAGTCTTTTACTTGAAGAGAACTCTGTGGTCATGACTTAAGGAGGAAGTTAGCAGGTGTCGTTGGACTGCGATATAAATGTTGTCTGTAACATAATATAGCTTCATATTTGAGGGGTAGGAAACAAAGCTCTCCATTCTGTTGGGAGTTTTTTAATGCAGTCTCAGTGATGTTTTGCAGCCCTTCCTCAACAATTTGCGGGTTTTCATGAGCCTTTAGATGAAGTCCTGCTTTTACCTCGAAGCACAGATACAGACGTGCCCCTAAGAAAACACTGAAGTAATGTTTCCTTCCTCGAGTGAGGAAGTCTCATCCTTGGGTACCTAGCTCGATTAGCCTAGAGGTAGCAGCTGCTCTTGGTGCAGCTTTTCTCTTTATTCTGTAAGCTGGCTTCAGGCTTTCAGCTCTGCTGTAAGCTGCGGGCAGTGCTCTGACCTCATTTCTGCAGTGAGCCGTATGCTTGGGAGAGCTTCCCGGCGGCAGCAGGCAGTCTGGGGCAGGCTGCTGCCCTCTGGGGCACGGAGCCCCCAGCTCCTGCTTCTGCAGCAGACGAGCTCAAAGAAATGGTGGGGTGTAAGTCCTGCCCCTTTCCCACCTTCCAGGTTGAGCTGTTTCTTTGGGCTGCAGAGCTGTTTCTCAGCTTTGCATCTCAGGTTTGCTGAAGTGATGCATTCCTCCTGGAGTTTTAGGAAGGACTGGTGTGGCAGGGCAGGATGCTGGATGGCACAAAATCTGTTAGTCTCACATGAACCTGGTGTAGTCCCAAGTGGCTATCAAGAATAGGATATGCAAAACCAGACAGCACTCTTTTTCTTTGTTTTTAAAATGTCTTTGTTTATTTGTTTTGTTTTAAATATATCATTGTCAGTGAAAGGATGGACAAGCAGAGGAAGGAGGGGGTGTAGAAAATGAAAGTGTGGTTGGACTGCCGAGCCTTGTAGGATTTTTTAGGAAAAGTCCAAAAAGCTCTGTAAACATGGAAAAATGCATGGAAATAAAATGCTTGTTTTACCCCTCATTTCCAAGTTATATTTCTCAGATTACCTCTTTGGGCTCTCTCTCATCTCTTCATTTATACTGGAACTTTACATCTGTAGAACAAAAAAACTACCTTTGTTGCCTGTATATGAAGAGCTGACAGCTGTTTATCAGGCTGTGCAGTGTGCAACAGTCACATTTTAATATGAACATCAAACTCGCCGATTTTTTCATGTGGCATGTTACAAGTGTGAGAGAAGAAAACTAGAAGAAATGTCTTGTTTCTGATTAAATCCCCTATTGATATGCTCTGTGATCCATGGAATGCAGTAGTGGTGAAAGAGAATAGCAAGATAAGGGCTTTCGAGAATGATTTCATCTTGGAGCTCTTCCTGCATCACTTGCTTAATGTGGCTCCTGGAGGCCATGTAGATGAGACACGTGAAAATGGACTAGAGCGTTTAGGAAGAGAGACCCTCCTGTCTTGTTAGTTGGCTCAGGTTACCCAATATGTGACTAGAAGCTGTGTCGTGCAAAAAAATGTTCTTCCTGTAAGGACATTGAGGTGCTGGATCATGTCCAGCAAAGGGTAACAAGGGTCTAGAACACGTGTCTTACAAGGAATGGCTGAGGGAGTTGGGTTTGTTTAGCCTTGAGAAGAGGCAGCTCAGGGGTGACCTCATGGCTCTCTACAGCTACCTGAAAGGAGATTGTAGTGAGGTGGAGACTGGTCTCTTCTGCCATGCCTGTGGTGAGAGGACTAGAGGGAATGGCCTTAAACTGAGAAAGGGGAGATTCAGATTAGATATTAGGAAAAAAAATTTCACTGTTAGGGTATTCATGCACTGGGAAGTGTTGGAGTCACCATCTCTGGAGGTGTTTGGGATCTGGCGCTGGGTAATATGGTTTAGGGGTTACAGTGGTAGTGCTAGGTGGATGATTGGACTGGATGATCTCAAAGGTCTCTTTCTGAGTTGATGATTCTAAGATGTGGAGAGCTTTTTTTGACCCTCAGTGTATTCTGTGGGGAAGAGAACTTCCATAGTTTGGTAGTCTGACTTTCTAATAACGTCTGGAGAACTTCGATGGACTCACCCTCAATAAAATATTTGCTTACCTATGTTAACTATCTTTAGCATCAACTGCTGCCTGCTATATAATGCATATTTTTTTTCTTCCCTCGCCAGTGTCTTATGGCTTAACTTTAGATATCATTCCATGATAATTGGGATCCCGAAGGGAGAAAATGATGTTTCCATTGTAATTTTTTTGTTTAAATTAGCTTAACAAAAGAGATCTAGGAAATAGTAAGTTTTAGAATAAAACTGCAGTTGTCTTGGAAGGGAAGATATTAATAACATTGAAGAAGACAATGAGGTGTCTTACTGACAATGCCTGGTCTACACTTAAGGCATTCAAACTGACAGGTTTTCCAAATGTCTCCACATACATGGTAGGATTTTTCTCTGAGGAGTTAGGTATGATTTTTGGATGAATTTTTGCTTTAGGAAAAGGAAAGTTCTATTTTGCTTTGGCACTTTTCTGAAGTTCTTGACTCCACCTAGTACCTGTAATGAAGATGAAGACCAAAATCAGCTTGGTGAGGCAAAGTGTCATTGTTTCTGGGGGCACATTCCTGCCTTGGCTTGACTGCAGGCAAACGACAACTACCTGGAAGAACAGTCACTGCTTGCCAGCCCCACTAAGGCAACAGTCAGCAAATAGCATCAGCCTGTTGAGGTAGATACCAGTCTGTGGCTTGCTGTACTTCAAGACAGCTGCTTTCCTTGTCTCCATTCAAGTGTCCGTGGTGGTGGTAGAGAGTTGTTACGTATGCTGGTTGTGAACAGGGTTTATTCAGTTCATCACGTAAACACAGACTAGCGTGTTTAAGAGGATTACCAGACTGCACTGGTAATCCACCTCCGGTGGTTAGCACTCTCTTCTTTTTTGTTGGCCTAATAGATGCTGGGACCTACAAAACAACTTTTTTATCCTGCAGTCACCTGTTCCCTCTGAGTAGTAAGAGACATGCTTGCTGGTTTGTGCACAATGGTCTCCAGCTGCAAGATAACAATTTCTGTTTCTTCAGGGCTTTAAATTTATTTTTTTTCCCATTTCTGATTCATAAAATTCAAGAGGCATACATATGCAATTCTTCTTGACCCAAGACCTTCTGCAAGAGTCCATCTATGTCCTGCAGGACTTCTGCAGACCATCTGTCTTGGATTCAAGCAAACCTCTCTGCTCTTTTGTCCTTAGTGGATCATTTCCCACAGGGCTGCATTCTCCTGGCTGCTTTCATGAGACCCAGTGTTGCCTGTGCCCGTGGGCATAACATTTTTTTCTGAGTGCAGTCTTACCTACAATATTCCTGTAACAGGTTGGCTGTCCTTTGTTAGATTCATGCTGCCAGAGTGTATGTAACTTGAGAGGTGACATGTTAGGTATTAGTATTGGGCTAGAAATTGGCTGTTTAGGGATATGTCACCATTCTGGTAAGTAATATTTTTTTCATTGTAGCTTTTTAGTGCAGAAGGTGGAAAGAAAGGAAATGTATTCATATGTATTTATCTACATAGAACAAACAGATACTTGGCTAAGTGATAACGTGGAACGTCCTTCTATAGCCCCTAACATAGCAGTTGCTTTCTTTCTGTTAAGTAGTATCCCTTTGGAGATGAGTAAAATAATCTTGTATTGTAGGGCTGTGTGCTTCTTTTGGCTGCTGTACTGAGTTCTGACTTCCATTCTCAAGTGGTCTGGGGAAAAAAATAAATTAACATTTGCTTTCAATTTTGCTGTTGTCACATTGCTGTAGAATTCACTGTTCTCACACTTGAAGTCTTCTAAGGATCAACCCACTGAATCAAGAACATGAGCTAAAATAGTTTTTAATGAGTTTTTCAGATTGAAGTCTAGCATATTATTTTCCATAAATTATTTTCTATTTAACCATCATGGTACTTATCTTCCTGGGTGGTCATGTTATCCCTCTGAAATTCACTGCAGTAGAAGTGGATGAAGCCTGAATGATATTTCTCACCCAGCCCTTCTTTAAATGTGGTTTTCCATCAAACATTAATATTTTCACTGTGCTTTCATTTTCCATTAAAAATAATTTAAACTATTTAAGAATTAGATCTTATCTTCTTCTGCAGAACTTACAACAAATGTGCATTTCATCTACATGATTTCAAGCATTTATCAGCACTGTATTCATTCAGGTTTGCAGAGAACATGTAGGTGTGGACAGGCTGGCTTGTTTTAGGCTAGGTTCAGAGAATGAAAGAATGACACTAATTAACATTGCTCATGAAAAAGGGAAGAGGTTGTCTGTCCATGGCCTTCTCCAAAGTGGCCACAGTATAGCTGACTGCTGTAAGTGTGGAGCCAGGCTCATGGCTGGCTGCCGAGGAAGGAGGGAAGTTTCCTTCCTCTCTTGCTCACCCAACCTTTCCTGAGGCCAGCCAAGCCTACTCAGTAACCTGTAATAAAACAGAGGGGAAAGGACTTACTTATCTGGCAGATTTAAAATTGTACCATTTAACAAAGTGGTCTAATAAAGACCACTAATGCAGCTGGACACACATCCCTCAGTTTGTAAGAATTGTGGGAGGCAGGAGAAGGAGCCTTTGACTTTGCAGTTTGTAAGAATTGTGGGAGGCAGGACAAGGAGCCATTGACTTTCTCTCAGGCCAGTATGTAGGGTCACTCGGTCGCTTTAAACCCTTGTGGTAGTGAAATCCCACACCAGAATTAAAGACTCTGAAAGTCTGTAAGGTGAGTATAGTAACAGAGAACAAATGGGAAGAAAATATCCCATTTTCTCCCTTGCTCCTCAGACTACACAAATCTTGAGTTCCATATACCACAGTTTGCAGAACATGCTGAAAGTGTATGTGAATAGGAGGTAACTAGCCCCAGCTCTGTGGGTGGTAAGCCATTGGTTGTTGTTATTATTATTACTACCCAAATGTAATAATTGTATACGGATTGATTTCTGAACAGCTTACCCATTACGTAGGTTTGAGGCTGTGTGGCACAGTCCCTTTTTTCATCTACCTGTTTTATGGTATAAATGCGTTTTGAAAAGTCTTTAAAAAAAGTCTATAAACGTCAGCTATTTTGAGTATATGTTTATGACTTGCTGATTATTTGTCGTTGTGCCTTTTCTGAAATCTGATGGGGGAAACCCCGATTTTAGTTATTTTACAACTTTGTTGACAGTTTGTGCTGTAACAGCTATGATATGATTGGGTTTGTGCCAAGTTGGGAAGTTCTGAGTGGAAACTTGTAGCCTTCTGTTTATAAAAGCCTGGATTTCTCTCTTACACACATGCTCTTCCATGGGAGGGAGGATTTTCTCTGATTCATAAAAAATCATAAGCTTTGCTTTGAAAGCTAGTGTCAGTGATGGATGAAATATTGAGAGTCAAAAGGCAAAAAAACTCACCAGGAATCCCAGGAGAAGAGTCTCAGTATCAATGGGGAACTCCTCAACCTTGACTGTAGAGCCTGGATTTCTCTCTTACACACATGCTCTTCCATGGGAGGGAGGATTTTCTCTGATTCATAAAAAATCATAAGCTTTGCTTTGAAAGCTAGTGTCAGTGATGGATGAAATATTGAGAGTCAAAAGGCAAAAAAACTCACCAGGAATCCCAGGAGAAGAGTCTCAGTATCAATGGGGAACTCCTCAACCTTGACTGTAGCACATGTGGTAATCCTCTTTCCTTTCCCTTGTGTTCCCCCTGTTCAGTCCCCAATAAATCCATTCCTAGATGGTGGAAAGAAAAATTACCTTTCAAAACTGCAAGTGAGAATTGCCAATTCCACGCATTTCTTCAGTGACACACAATTTACCCTAATACTTCTGTCCTTATTTCTTACGTATCTCTCAAAATCTGTTGTAGCTAATCTGTAATACGCTGTATGTTAACAAAATTTCCAAATGCAGAACTGGAGAAAGGCAGTAGAGATTTTCTCTCTTCTGTTCTTCAGTGAAAATGATACTAAGCACTATTTTGGTTATGAAGCCAACCTCTTAGTGAAATATGCTATTATTTAATCATTATGTTTAGTATATAAATGGACTGTTTTTATTGGACAATGCATATGTATAAACACATAAAATTATGCACACAGCCCCATGCATATTTCATCTGGGAGATTCTCATGCCTGCAGCTTACTGAGAGCAAACTGATTCTTTACTTCTCAAGAGCTGCTTTCCAAGTTTCCAGTGATCCAAGTATCTACATAGCTTTACAGAGCATGTAAGAAAGAGTTTGTGATCTCAGTCGTATTTGGAGTGCACAGGTGCCTGCATCATTAACAAACAGATATTTAAGTGTTTCCAAATCTTACCTAGATTGAGCAAATGGATTTGATTTTTCCACAGTCAGAAAGGAAGGTACTATGGAAATGGTGCATTTAAGAAGACAAAGGGTGCTATGTCTGGGGTTTTTAATATGCCCTTCAGTGCGTGGAAAGACATTTCATACATAGTCTTCAAATACCCAGGTAAAAGTAAATTCCATTCAACCTGTAGTATTTCTCATGAGAAAGTATTCTGTGTCTTCCCTCTCCTCCTCCGGTCCCCCTGGAAATTTCAGTAGGAAGTAAGGTTAAAATCTTGCAAGCATGCAGGAAAACCTGTGCTTGATACTTTGTAAGGAAGTAATGGTTCTTGATTTTTCAAAATATAAAACACGTTTTGCTTCCCAGCAAAATCCTGTAGTGTCTGTTTGGGAAAAGGAACAATTGTGTTTGTAAAACAACGTCTCCTAAATTGAATATTCCATTTATCCTTTTTCACCACTTTTGGCATTTGTGTGGTTTGTTGTTGTTGTTGTTTTGACAAGTGGTTTTTATTTGGTGTAATTTTTTTTAAGAATTAGGAAGCAGAGTGTGGAGTGCTGAACTGGAAGTTGAAACCTGGGGCTGCCGGGTTCAGTGCGAGTGCCTGTGCTGTGACAGCCCCACGTGTGTGCGTGAGCGTGCGTGTGTGTGTGTGTTTGTGTGTGTGTGTGTGTGTGTGTGTTTGTGTTTGTGTGAGCGTGTGTGTGTGTGTGCACGTGAGCGTGCGTGTGTGTGTGTGTCTGTCTGTGTCTGTGTGTGTGTCTGTGTCTTGTCTGTGTGTGTGTGTGTGTGTGCGCGCGTGCGTTTGGAAATAAAAAGGAAAGCAGAGGTTTGCTCATTTGTTTGCCTATTGTGAAGCTGTCCTGCACCTTTCTACTCCTTTGTACTGGGGTGAAGGCTGCTGAATGGAGGCCTTGTGCCATTTGTTGATTTTAAACCTCACTGTTAATCCACAGGAACCTGCTGGTGTGCGCAGCAGGAGAGCTGTGTGACAAGTGGAAATCTGGGCGGGAGGGAGCGCGGGGGGGTCACAGGGGATAATAATCATTCAGCCATCAGCCTTTGTCACCCTTAAGCCTAATTGTTACCCTCTGCTGGTAACCACATTGAAGTGCTGGCCTTTTAAGTGTTTCTTGATTTTACTTGGCACAGGCTTAGTGGTAGGATCGTTTATTGCTGGGTTTATATCGTATCACGTTTGCTGGGATTTGTTTCATTAGCCCACTGAATTTTCTGTGTCCCTTAAAATAATTTGGGAGAGTCCAAATGGGTGGAAGGGGCTGATTGGAAACTGTACAGTTGTTAGCAAATGTCCCTGTCAGAAGGTGGGCTAGAACTGGAGACAGAAAGCTTTCCTGCTCTGCCAGCCAGCGGCTCCTGTGCCTGGGCTGTGGGCCCTGTGGGGCAGAGGACAGCCTGCCCTGCCCCTCTGTGCCTGCAGCACCCACCTGCTTCAGGTGTGCCTCAGAACAGAAGTTGCAAGGGGTGGCTGAAGCAAACCGAATCAGTAGTAAAGTTAGGAAGGGGAGAGGAGAATTAAACCATTTAAAAACAACAAAGAAAAAAGTGAGATACCTTTTCTAGCAGTCAGGAACTGGTTCTTCAACTTTCCGTGCCAGTTACACATGCTGAAGTCAGTATTGCAGTTTCTGTTGTTTTTCTTGAAGAAGTTAGTGTAGAAGTTGCTGCGGTAGCTAAAATGGAAGCTGGAATCTAAGGCTTTGCAATGGGCAGGTATCTGACTGTGTGAAGTAAGCTTGTGCTGGGGGATGGGGATGGCATGGGGGAGGTTGATTTGTAGCTCGCCGTGCCCCTGTATGGTGGGTGTTGTTTTAGGCCATTACCTAAGACTGCTTGGGCTTGTATAGGGAGGAAAATTGCCAGGTTGCTGGTACAGGATTTGGAGCTACTCTTGATCAAATACACTTCTAACCTGTCAGATGCAACATGCCTCCAGCAGATGCAGCAACTGCATTGTGTGCTATGACCTGTTAGCCAGTGCTTGAAAGTTGTGCCAGTGATGGTAAACCCAGGGTTGTTACAGGAGTCTGATTACACAGTGTGATTGCTGTCTTATTTTCAAGTCCAGTCTTCCACCTGGCTCAGTACTGCATCAAAACGCTTGAGAATACATCTCAAAGTAGGATGAATGTTTTGATCATTTTGTACTTGCTACTTACTCTTTTACAGTAAAAAGAGATTGTTTATTTAAGAGATTTGGGGTTGTGTGTTTCCCCATGTTCAGTGGTATGTCCCTGCTGGCTGCTGGCATGCATCTCAGCTCCCTGGGTTTCTTTACAAACAGCATGTCATAGTGGTATCTGTGTGGGTTTGATACTTCTATCAGAAAGGTTTAACTGCTAAAAAGTTCTGATCAAAAATACCCATCAGCACTCAGCTGTTGTATTTTCACTCTTCTGTGATGTGGATTTAATTACTGTAATTACTGAGCCAGGTTAATAATTCTGTTACAACTGTTGTTGCAGGACATGTCTCAGGAAGGCTATGGAACCAGATCTCAACCCCCTATGGCCCCAGGAAAGCCTAACCATGAAGACTTGAATCTAATCCAGCAAGAAAGACCATCGAGCTTACCAGTAAGAAAAAAATGTTTGTTTCAGTATTTAGAAATGAAAGCACATTATACGTAGCATTGTGTTGCATCTAGGATGAGCAGATGAGAAATTATGAAAGAAGAAATATTAAACAAGGTTGATGATGTATTGTTTTTAAAAATATGAGAACAGCTTGTATATGAGTGGACTTTGCTTAGGCTTGTTCTGGTTCAAAATTGCACTATGCACGTGCATGTTTTGTGTTTGTGCACACGTGTATTTGCATGGAGGAAACTGATTGATTTTTTTTAGCTTTAGGAGTTCCATACTTGCACAAACCAATCTGGTCGAGGTGGCTTTTTTCCCTGTGCCTCTTTGAAATGTTTTCAGTAGATTCTGGTTTAGAATACTGCCCCTTGAGCATCAGTAATGAGTTTGACATGTTAATTCTGCTACTATCTATTACTACAGAAGTGCAGAAGCAGCAATGACAATGATACTTGGGCTAGGTTGATCTTTTGGTTAGGAGATTATTTTGGACTAATATTAGCTTTTCTGAGCTTTATGCATTCTGCTATGGAAGAAACAGCCCAAATAGTTTATGAAGACATTGCTGTTACTTGTATTTTTGAAGGTCTTATTTCACTATAATGGGCAAAGTACTCAGCCTTGTCTCTGTGTGCCCCTTGTGGTTTGGGGATTTTCTTGTTCATTGGTAGAAACTAGCATGAATTTAAACCAACTAGAATATGTTCAGCTTAAATGATGGAAACTTTCTATGGACTATGTGACCTCTGGTTTGGAAGAGTGTATCATAAATATATAGGATATTTCCTGCAGTTCACTGGGTATGTATTCATTTCAAGTTAGCAGAGGGATCTCACTGAAGAGTTTACCATATCAAGATATCAAATATATTTCTGAAATCTGGTAGTATGTTGTATGTTCTACCTCTGGCATATGGCATGATTGTTAATCCCTAAAAATAGGGCAATAAACATCTTCATAGCATTTTCAAGTTACGTTTTGGCACCTATGTGCCACAAATTCTTTACATGATGTCAAGTTAGCAGAGGGATCTCACTGAAGAGTTTACCATATCAAGATATCAAATATATTTCTGAAATCTGGTAGTATGTTGTATGTTCTACCTCTGGCATATGGCATGATTGTTAATCCCTAAAAATAGGGCAATAAACATCTTCATAGCATTTTCAAGTTACGTTTTGGCACCTATGTGCCACAAATTCTTTACATGATGGACATGCAACCTATGTGCCACAAATTCTTTACATGACATTTGAGACATGCATGTCTCAGGAGAAGCTATGGAAACTGGTATTAGAAGAGATATCCATTTGCTTTGAACCTAGTATTAATTTGGTGGTTTTTTTGGGAACGCTTTTTTAAGCAGACTAATTTCTCTGAACATGTCTCAAAAACGAATGCTGGCAGTTACCTTAAAAATAGTAGCTACTGTGGACATTGAACTGTTTTGGCAACAACTACCTAGTTTAAAATGCAGAGATATTAAAATGGACTTTTTACCTCCCAGTTTTTCCTGAACAGTGTTTATTAGGGTAGAGAGAAGTAAAGTTATTTATCAACTAATGTTCTGCTAAATTGCCTGTGCTTTTTCTTAAACAGTTGTCCTACTTTTAATCCACACTCTGTCCTACCTCCAGCATCATGATATCTAAGCAGACTATTGGGTATTATCTGTGTCCCTGAGTGGTTGGTATATTTAGTAGCTCATAATTATTCTAGGTATGAGTAAGCTGGTGGTATTAACAGTGAATGTTAACCATTTTGGCCACACAGCTTAAATTCTAAGTTGGTCCCAAATGCTGTTATTGAGGCATTTCATTACTGAAAAGCTTTGGTGCATAACCAGAGAGCACTTCATATATTCAAAACCCCTGCTGTTTTGATATGGAGGGGAATGGTGGGTATTATAATTTCGTATTTTGTTTTGGGTTTTGTGTGGGGTTTTTTGTTTGTTTTGTTTTTCAAATTTAAAAACAACCACAATCCTTTGTATGTAGCGACAAGGGGTTTTTTGATCGTGTTGGCAAACTCCCTGTCATCTTAACACCCAAGGAAGATGTCTTAGAAATTAGGAACAATCAATACATTCAAAATATGGTGAACATAAAAGCTTTAATATAAGTCTGTTTGGGGTGATGGCTGGAACATATGAACATGGTGGTTTTTCCCTGAAGCAGGAGAGTTCTGTATTCTGTTTTGGATGGCTTATGGAAACCCTTGATCATTATAGCTTGTTTAATATTCCTAGTTATTGTTTCATTTTGGTATACTAAATATGGCTTCTTAGGCTTGTTTTCAAGGTAATGTGGTTCTTCAGGATAGCAGTCAGTAAGTCGTCTTTGTACACTGAAGCTTGAAATTGTAGCAGTGCTGTTATGCTTTTAATAATAAAATTTAGTTATGTTTTGTTTCATGGTATTCTGGTATTTATACAATTTGCCCGTTATCTTTTTATTTCTTAAGGGCATTGTGTAAAATCACAGCAGCTACATAGCAAGCTTATACGAGTGTCGAAAAACAACAAAAGAGATGTAATACTAAATGGTGAATGGTTTTCTCTCATGTGGCTTTAAAAAAAGAGTTTCTCTTTGATGGATTTGAAGAGGAGCTGGCCACTTTCTGCAGCACTGAATGCTGGCTTGTGTCACCCTTTGGGGGAGTTTTTTCGGCAGGTTTGTGTCACAGTAAGCGCAGCTAAACAGCTCAATAGTTGTTCCGTTTCCTTCACACATTGTATATAAAAGTCCTGGCATGAATGTTCCCATAAAGTTCAAAGCGGACAAATTTGTAATGTGGGTTGGTAACAAATGGCTACAAACAAAATATGGCTTTATTAGCTACTTCTAATGGCCTGTCAGATTCTATACAATGCTTGCTTTCCTTCTCCTAACTGCTCTGATATCTGGAGGGTTTGACCTGTGGGTCTCTGACCATGTGGAGTCACAGAGAGCCCAAATGAAAAGTTGCACAGAATAGTGCTCTGAGCACTTTTGTTGGGGTCACAATTAGAAGGAAATCTCAAGCCTTTGAGAAAACATGGGAGTTAGGTACTCTGTGAAGGAAAGGAAGTCATAAACAGAAACTATTCCCTATTAGAGTGGAGGAATAAAAGGGGGAGAGGCCTGAATGAAATTTTCTGGAGAACAGCTACTACAGAACATATTTATCAAGACTAAAGGGATAATAGCAAAATACACATTTCTGCTATTGTGAGAAAGCTGGAGCAGACTTAGAGGAAAAATCTTCCAAATGATTTATCTGCAGATTTGTTGTTGCTGTAAAGGAGCTTGTGTCAGCAGCAGGCTGTGTGCGTCTATGAAGATTAATCCTTTATTTTGTCTTTAATGAGTATGTTTGTAAATGTTCACTTTTGATTGTGTTGATAGAATGAGGAGAAAAACAACATAAATTAATTTAATTTTTTTTTGATAGAATGAGGAGAAAAACAACATAATTTAATTTTTTTAATTGGCATGAGTATGAAAGTAATTTCAGATAGGTGTTGGTGGTTTTGCTATTACTTTGTTTTAATATGGCCTTTTTTTGCCCAGTTGTCAGGTGTGCTTGTTTGAGGTGTGAGGTCAAATGGCCTATCCAATATTGCTATGCTTTTGAAAGACGGAATTTTGCTAACGTGTTTTTGTTGCAACCCACTGGTAAAGGTCTGTGACTGCTTGAGCCATTGGAAGCCAGGGCAGCTGCAGTCCTGCTTTGTGCCATCCATCTCCTCCACCATCACTCCTGGGACTGGCCGGTGGATTTGACTTGGGGAATTGAACCAGCTGAGAAATAATATCTATTTTTCAGTTATTTTTTTTTAGTGAATCGCTGTGTAATCGTGCGGACAGCAGTAGCACCTTGGAAGAGAAGATGGGAATCAAAAGCTGTGAGGGGAAAGGGTACAGACAGTGGGGACCACAGCAGCTTTGATTTTCGCCACGTCCTAAAGGACTGCATGATCTTGCCGGAAGGGTTTAAGATGCTGTCATCCTGTCAGCTGAGACACGGTGGCACAGCAGATCCCAGTGTTCACAGTCAGGCCCTGCAGCAGTCACAGGGCCACAGCCAGACAGAAGGCAGTTCACTTCTTTTTGTAAGATAAGTTTTTTGCCAGTTCATGTCCCTGAGCTGTTCAGCAGTCTCTGAGTGCAAGCACAGAGGTGTGAGTATGCACAGCTGGAGGCCATGGATAAGGTGGGCTTATTTTGGCCTTTTTAGGGAAATTGTGGCTTTAGTCTTACAGCTTAGTATCTTGTGCTTACTGGAGGTCATGCAGTGTTGAAGGGGGAAGGTTATGTCTGGGGTTCAGAGAATCACTACTCTACTGGGTCATGCAGAATTCTGAGTTTATGGATTCATTCTATGGCACCATTTATTCATTGGATCTTTTTTTCATGGAGGCAGAGCAATTCCTATGCAAAACAAAATAGTACCCAGCAGTGGAGGTAGAATGCTGCTTGTGATTTCTGCAGTGCTGTGACCTGTGAAGTTTGGTTGTGGTTCCACAGTGTCTGTAGTTGTATGAGCTCCCAGTCTCAAGCTGAGCTCAAATAATACATACTGTTGTCTGGACAGATAAACCTTTTAAGATGTCAGTTGCCCTGGTACTGAGGAAAACCAGCACATCAGCAATCTCTTCCTGATTTTGTTAACTGCTTCACATTTGTTTTACCTCATTTTAATGAGCCTCTAAAGGATGTTTAGAGTGCTGGACAGTCATTCGTCTGGTCGACACACCTTTTTCGTTGCAGAAGGAGGGTACTAAACTACATTTCAGAGGACCTCTTTTGAAAACTAGTAGTGGACTAAATCCAAGACTGGACATACTTGGCTCATGGAACAACATGGAAAATATATGGTATAGTTTGGGAATCCACATTCCCTGTCTCACTTCTAGAATATGAAGTAGCTTGGAAAGTAATCTCAAGCAGCATCACTCCCTGAACAAATGCTTTTAACGGCTGAAGTCTTAATAGATCAGGAAAACACTTCCCAGCATTACTTGAGCAACTGCGGTTGAGAGTTAGCAGGAGGTAACTCTTCTTTTCTCAGAGATTAAACTACTGGGACAAGGGACTCTGGTGACATTTATACACAGCTTAGTCCAATAAGCCCTAATCACTATCAGGGTTGTGGGTACTACTGTAATGTAAATATGAATTACTGCTGTAGCCCTTCTGGTAAGGAAAAAACAGTACTAAAATGACCCTCTTTTATTTTGTAATTCTTGTTGAATTCATTGCAGGTAAGCAAATTAGAAAGCTTGATCTAAATTGAAGTGCTGTTTTAAAAATACGAAGTTATTGCTTGTGATTTGAGAAACAAGAGGAAAAAGAATTCCATAAATGGATTCTTTGTAATTCTTGGGAGGCAAATGCTGTTGCCAGTCGATAGATGCATGTAATACATGATAACAAATCTGTCCCGTAGTTACTCACATCTCTATCTGAAAATATCTGTTTGGGAGTATGTTAAACCATGAACAAGAAAGGCATATGCGTATGTAATACTTTTGAATTAAATTTTCCATTGTTTTCACATCAAGTAGGATAAGACTGATGTGCCTCTTTACCACTTTCCTTTCTCTTTTCTGCAATGTTGTAAAATAACTGAATGATCTTGTTTTCCTTTGTTTGGGTCAAGAAATTTTAGCTGAAAATTGTTACTCTGTGAAAGAAGATTATTGACTCAACAAGCCTTCAATTTTCAGTGAATAACACTCCCACCCTCTAGCTTCAGGAGCATGTGGTGCATGCATTCTATTTTAAAGTACAGACTGTAATTTAAAACTGAGGCAGTTTGATGCCCCACTGAACTTTGTTTAAGCCTGGAATAAAAGGAAAAAAGCTTCAAGTTGCAAAGAAGTGACTAAGCTATCTCAAAGGCTTTTCTTAGCCATTATGTGCAGAGTTGGAAGAAGCTGGTATTTCTTCCAAGTCATTTTAATTCTCGACAAAGTGTAGTTGCTAGTTTGGTTTTTTTTCTTCTTGGCATTCCTTGTAATAAACCTGTAGATAGAACCAGTTTCATACAAAACATGCATAGAGATAGCAAGTATATGTATTTAGTGTGCTTCTGAGGTGGAAAATGTGCTCTGTTGTAGCTGCGGGTGCACATACCGATTCTGTACATGGCTTCCCATTTGTGTCAGTCAGAATAATGGGTCAGATCCAGTGCAAGCCACTGACATTGGTAATATTATCGGGAGAATGAGCTTTGTGTGTGTCATTGGAACCCACTCAGTTTTCACGCACGTTTTACATTTGACTTCTCTTAAACCAGGATTTCATGTGGAGTGATGAAACTGATTTGTTGTCTTAGAGTCAACTTGTATGTTCAGTTTAAGTTCCCTTTTTTTGGGAAAAGTACAGTGAAAGCAGTGAAGAGCAGCCCTGGGCATATGTTGTCCACTTAGGGTTAAACTGAAACATTGAAACCAAAATTGTAAATGCTTGAATTAAGTTTGATACTTGTAACCTGAAGAGAAGGTCCTGTTGTATTAATTTGTGTTTTATGCTTTGCAGGATTACTTTGTTTTGCTTGATAGACTGATCATATTTATTTAAAAGAACAGTTTTAAGTTGTTACTGAAGTATAAAAAGTAATTGTACTAAGTACTGTAAAAAAGATACTTTGCTGTTCATCACCTTTTCTGTTTCCAAAATACTTCACCTTTACAGTGTTTACAATATCCTTATAATAACAAAACTGCTAATTTATGATCCAAGAAAATTTACAAGTGCAAAAAGAAATGTTTAGTCTGACCTCTACATGAAACTTATGTGGGAAACCTGCTAAGGGATTATAGATCCCAGTAGTGGTTAAGGTTGCAAAAACTTGTATTTAAATAGGCCAAAGTTGTCCTAAGTGGAATATTAAAAGTATTAGTAGCTTTTTTCCAGAAATGTTTTTTGAAGCATTGAGGAGTTGCGTCATATACCTCCAAATACCAGAAGAGTATTGGTGTCTATTCATGAATTAAAGAAACTAGATTTAATGTGGGTGGTTGAAGCATTTTGGTTTTTATTTCTACCTCTCCTGGCTCAGGTTGATCCCTTCATCAGAAGCTGCTGTCCCCCTAGCCAGGGCCACTGAACCATGTTCCTGGTAGCCCCTGAACCACCAAAGCTTGCAGCTTGAAATGAGAAGCAAGCTGAAAGCCCCCAAGGTTACCTTAATATGCAAGGCCATAAGCTGTAGTAGCAGGGGTATCTCTGCATGTATGCCTCAGATGTACCTGCTGGAGGGGCAGTAAGTGTACTAGCTGTTCTTTTAATCTGCCTAAATTTCCAAGTCAGGGCATTTCTGCATTTGGGAATCTATCTCTAAAGTGTTAGGGATATTTTTTTTTCAGGGGGAGTAATTTTTATTGTTTGAACATTTTACATTATGTGTGTACACACATATATAGTGTATAAAAGCATGCATGTCTTATCTGCTCGGTTATTTGTAAATTTTGAGTTGATAGCATACTATAAATTCCAAAGCTTAATGTATTCACTGGTGCATGTCTTTGTTCATGCCTGTGTGAACATTGGGATTACGACGCAGAAAGTAAGACAAAGGAGTATTACTCACTTGAATACCATTGCAGGAAGTACCTGAGACACTGTAAATGCTTTCTCTTTTAGTTTTACCACAAGTATTCCTGTAAGATAGGACTCCTTTACTTGTGCTCACCAGCCATTGTGAAGTGTGACCTCTGCTTCATAACCTTGACTAAACACAGTAACTCATTCTGACCAGCAGCATCTGAAGCCTCGCAGTAGATGCCTTTTCTTTTTCTTCCTCCATCCATTCCTGTTTGCTGGAAATGTGTTGGTTTCTGGTGCTATTGTTGCAGCTTTCATGTTATAAAAAAAAAGTTAGGAGTCTTTGATGTGAAGCTCAGTCCTGAGTGGTCCTGGTCAGCTGCTGTTTCTGTGTGAGCAGATGTTTGTGCAGTCACGGTCAGTAGTGTTAAGATTAGGCCAGGTTTCACAGTGCTTTGTCTGTTTATGGTGTGCCCATAATTGCTGGGGATTTCAGGTGCCATCACAGTGCAAATGGGAAGTGATTGTAATGTATTATTTGTTTCATAGTACTACACTGGAATCATGATAAAGTCAGTCCTGTAGCATGTGAGGCTATTTACATGTTTTGGTGGGGGGTGTTGAGGTTGGTTTTAAAAAATATTTTAAACAGGTTTTTTAATTTCTCTCTAATGTGATTTCTTTAAACCTAGTGTCTTGTAATGCTTAAACCGCTGAAACCTTCCTTCCTTTGCCAGAGCCATACATCTCAGATGCACTATGAAGTCTTCTCTTGAAGACAGTGATAGTGGTGGCTCTTTATAGAACCTGTGCTATATTGTGCTGTATGTGAGCAGTGCTTGTGAAGGGTGTTTCATGTAGACAGGTTTACATTATCAGTGTACCTTTAAAATAGAGTTATACACACACACACAATGAGAGGGGGTTTTCTGCATTTGTCTTTAGAAAGCACTTACATTTTAAGCCACTGTGTCAGTTTTCCTTAATGTCATTCAGATTATTCTGTGCCATTTCCCACACAATTCCAAACACAGTTCTGCTCCCACAGGACTTTATAAAGATGGTCCTGTTTGAATTGGCAATGTAATTTTGGAGAGTGAAGCATCATAGCATGTTGAAATTAAGATAGAAAAGCTGGTAACACCAGGAAAAGGCTACTTTCAGTTCCCACTGTTTAGGCTTTTGATCTCTTTCCTTCCGTGCAAACAATTGCAGATGACGCTTTTAATCATCTCAAGTTGTGAAATGAGACTTATTGTGCTAAATTAGAATAAGGACCTGAATTTTGAGGCACATTTGAATAATTGCTTTAGTATAGGAAAATATGCCATTCTGGATCATTTATTTCACATCATAGTTAAATGGCATGAATTTATAACAATGTGTGGTGTTGGGTTTGGTGGTTTATGGTTGGTTATTGAGGGAAAAAAAATACCTTCAAGGCAGAGATTCACTTAATAGTTTATTTCCACCATGCTATTGAAGTTATCACTTTGGGAAGTAATATAAAGATAAGCATACATGAGAGTTTGTATTTATGTTTGCATGTAGTAATACATTATGCATCAGTAAGCTTTAGTAAGGTTTGCTGAATACACAGTACTGGACTTAGTTTAGAGAACAAAGCTTGTTTCATACCACAGAATAAGGTGTAGATTTATATGTACATGTATAGTATCGCAGATGATGAAATTTCCCAATGCAGTTGGTACAAAAGGTAATGAAAGAGATCTAAAATAATTATTTTTTTTGTTTCTTAAACTGTAAACTATACAGTAGCCAGTTCTTGCTTTTGAAATATGTGGAAATAAAGGAATTGGAAGTGGTCTGAGATTTTTAGACTCACTTGTTAGAATCAAAATAAGAATAAATAGGTAGATAAAATGGTGTATGGATTAAATACAGATATTGACCCTAGTGAACTGATTCATTATGGCATGGCATAAAACTTAATGCAAACTGTTATCTCTTGGGTTTAGACTTTTATAGTGAATGGTAAGCCTTACCAGTTTTCCGTATGATACTCCACTGAAGAGTATCCACTTCCATCTCCAGATGGAAGAAAAACTGCAAATTATCTCTTTTACTTTATTTAATTTACAATTCATCTCAAGATTTTAATAATAGAGCTTAATGAAAGCTTCATAGAAACCTATCTTTTCCATTCTATTTGTTGTATCGTTATTATCATGCCTACATGAAAGTGGGGTAAAAAGTAAAGTTCAGTGCCATTTTCAGCACAGTTCTTTGGGATTTATTCAAACAAGCCTGTAAAATTTTAAAATCTGCGAGGTTTTGATATTTTTGTTTTCAATAAGTAACATCTCATAGTTGCAGCTTCATTTGGATTCTCTCGTAGTCCATTTTCTCTCAGTCTTCATTCCTTTCCTTTCCTTTCCTTTCCTTTCCTTTCCTTTCCTTTCCTTTCCTTTCCTTTCCTTTCCTTTCCTTTCCTTTCCTTTCCTTTCCTTTCCTTTCCTTTCCTTTCCTTTCCTTTCCTTTCCTTTCCTTTCCTTTCCTTTCCTTTCCTTTTCCCTTTCCCTTTCCCTTTCCCTTTCCCTTTCCCTTTCCCTTTCCCTTTCCCTTTCCTTTCGCTTGTGCCTTTAAAGAAGACTCAGGAAGACCATACACACACACCAGTGGTGTTTTTAAATGGCTGCTGAGTCTTCCTGCATGGCTCGTTAGACATTTTGCCCCATTGGAAATCACAGTAACAGCCTTTTTGTTCCTATTCCGAGGTATGATGAAATACAGGGATTTTTTTGGCTCTGGAAGTCTGTGGCTGCTTCTGGCCATAGGGTTATTCTAGTGCTGAGACCACAGCTTGGTGTGAGAGAGGCCATTTGGGCTACCTACAGAGTTGTCTTTCTTCTCTGCAAAGAACCAGAGGTTACGTACAAGATCCTGTGAAATGCTGAGAAATGCACCCATGCATGTACTTGGATATAGCTACAAACAGTTTTGCTCTTTAATTTTTGCTGGTTAGAACCAGTGATTTCTAGTGTTTGCTTTTGAATGCCTATATTCACAGTAGAACAGGTCAGATTGAAGTCAATCCTGTAAATTCTTTACCTTTATTATTTTTGCCAGAAAAACAAACTTTCCCCTCCTGTGTAATAATTTTGATCTCTTGACCTCCATTTCCATGGAGATACGGTCAGAGGGCTATAGTCAGCTAGCCACACAGGCTAAGGACTTTATGCACTTACAGCATGCAGTGAAACTCCAGAGTTGAAGAGTAATTAAAGGACTTACACTCTGACACTTTATTTTCCCCCCCATCACCCACATCCATTAAACATGAAACTTGGAAACAAAACATGTGATCAGCCATGCAAAGGGGCTTTATTTAAAAAACGTTTATTTAAAAGAAGATGCAAACAGCAATCAAAAAGACCCCAAATTTCCTCCTTTGATCTGGTTTTTTTTTTAGTTTTTAAAAAAATTATTACTTTTCCAGCAATCTAAGGTATTCTCTATACCCTTCTGTGTATATTTGAATTTCCAGCAGACTCTCATTCCTGTGTGCTTAATTTGAATAACATGGACTCAGTTTTGTCAAAAGCTGAATTTTGAATCCCACAGAATTCGTAGATTCATGATTAAACAAGTGCAGATTGGGCAGCTTATGCTTCTCCAAGTTCAGTCTGGGGTTGTTGGTTCAGGATCCAGCTTGAGCTTGTAAGCAGTTACGTACCTCCCAACCTTACCAGCGTGAGTGACTAAACCTAACAGCAAGTGCTGGACCACGCAGTGCCCTGGACTGGGAGAACGTGGCTCAGGGACAAAGTGTGGTGGTGTGTGCTGCTGCTTGCCCTGCAGTGCCTGTGGCCCACTCGGCTCAAAGGCTGAAGTGTGAACGTGGGTGCTGTGTTTGCTGGCTAACTAGTGTGCTTTGTGCTGCTGTACTTGGGGGTTAGGTCTTTGGACAGTTCTGGGCTCTGTCAGGTGGGAAGGTGCCTTTCTGGTAAGGATTAAAAACCTTCCAGTACTTTTGTGACCTGCAGAGAGGGAAGCAAAGTGTATTTATGCAGACCAGTCTCCTTCGGAGTAGGTATTAACCAAATTACGTGTGTAATACCATTCAGATTATACACATCTCTCCGTATGTGTCAGCATAAAAAAATCTGCTTCAAGGTGTTGATTTGCTCAAGGATCTGTCTTTTCTCCATCTCCTGTGTCTCCTCGGCAAGGGGTTTGCAAGGTAAGCCAAGAGGGAGTGCATTCCTTGTGCCTTGGTTTCTGCACATGGCTGTGATGCCGTGGGGAACATGGCACCGAGGAGAGGAGCTGCACTGCCTCCTGCACACACAGCACAGCAGATTCTGGAAGTGCACCCGAGCTTGAATCTGTGGCTGCCTGGGCAGCACACGCAGCTCTTGCCAGGCTACAGGGCCAGCTCTACGGATTGATTTCCAAGTGGATATTTTTGTCACGCTTAATAAGAGCACATTGATGAGACGACAGTGTGTAAGCTGAGTTAATGTCTGTTATTTCTACACTACCATTACTCGTTATTGCCAGTATCCACGCGCTGGCAAAACTTGAAAGCAAAGCTTTCCCCTTCCCACTCAAGGTTTTCTCCAGTGAACCGATGATCTCACAAGGACGAGATGAAAGAGTGAAAACTACTTTTGTTGGTGGTTGGAACGGCAGTGTGAGGCCAGAGGCGCTGTGTGTGCCCCGGCCGGGCAGGGCCGTGCCGGGCCCGAGCGGCG